>NC_030429.2:10150085-10165085 GCF_001660625.3 Ictalurus punctatus
CGCTTCCTCTATCCTAGCTCATTTTCTACCATGATGAGTGATTTTTCTAGTTTGACACTGTGTCATGCTGTCGCCAGCACTAATGAACACTAAACCTGAAAAACAGCGTAATAAAACTCATGTATCACTTCATAACTGATGTTTTCAGTATGACTGTATGATGCCTTAAAAATAGCATATAACCATACATTAAAATACGTTATATCGCATTGCTGTTGAATTCTTGAAGGCGATTGGTCAGAAGATGTTAACTAATTTTCTACAAAAGTAGCTCTGGCAGTAGTGCTGGCTGTAATTCAAATCACAGGTTTATATTAATTCGCTCGTGCTAACAAGCTATCGTTTCTATAAGAACAGCTCGTTGTTCTTTTATGAGACTTGTACAGCAACTGCTTCACATAATCTAAGACTAATAAAACATTTCTCTTTTAGAATGCGTTATTCAACAACGAAAAATACATCACCTTGATGTGGTGAAGTTTTATGTGAGGACGTTTATTCAGTATTTATGGAAGCAGTCTCCAGTGTCAGGACTTTGTAAGTCAGCATGTTTTCCAGAACTTAAGTGGTAAAAGGAACCAATTTGTATCGAAGAATATTAAGGGTAAATATAAACATTTTAAAAAGGTTGTTCATCAATTAAAAAAAAAAAAAAAATGCTAGCTGTGGCCAATGTTGTAGTACAAGAAGTATAAACGATTTTTTTTAAAAATTATTTTAAATTTAAATGCTGGTAAGGGTAACTCCACTTACTGCAGGGCCACATCACACCAATCAGGAATTGATTTTTGTCCTATAACAGCACTCACCTAACTGTTTTATTCTTTGCATAGTAATTCCCTGCTCTTGTAAAGGAATGTGTAAAGGGTTTTACACATACAGACTGAATGTATGATCTTTTTTATTTTTCTTTCAAACTTCCTATCATTAAATTGACAGTGTGGACAAGACCTAACTTGAAGTATGTGTGTGTGTACTCCGCCATATTTACTACCTATACATTTATTACAGAACTACACTGCAGTTACTCTCTGAAATTTACTGTACTATAAGCAAAATCCTGATCTAAGTGTGCAGCTCTTCTTTATTTATCATCTGAGGAATAAATTACATGGTGTGCATTCTTGAGTTTTGTAATGAACAATTGCTTTCTTGTAGCACCCAAGTACTTAGGTGTGTGATAGATAAAGTTGCCTGCATCAGAAATGCACACAAACTGCTCCCTCATATTACAAATCCTTTTAAATAACTAGAGATTCACACTGGTGGAAGACATGGAGAACTGTTTTTTTGTTTTTTTTTTGGCACAAATCAGAAAGATTTTCGACAAAAAACCTACTGTAAAGATTTAGGATGATTACTCTTAAATCAGCACAAATCAAACCACACAAGCAAACATGTTTACAAGTAGAAACTTATATTTATAAAAATGTAGAGAGATTACAGGTCATTTGTATTTAAGAGTCTAGTTCTGAATCATTAAAGGACTGCTTTAATACTTCCATGATTACTCTTCTATAAACAAACAGCATCGATACCTGACAGGACCTGCATCTCACGTATTAAAAAGACATGTACATAATAAACGGTATTTTAAAATAAAACATAAAAAAGTACATGAAATAATTAAAATCTCGACAAGCTTGTCCTCTCCGCAAACAATTAACAGACATGTTACAGACAGACACCATAAACAAATGTAAGATGGCATTTACGAGATTTCATTTTAACATAATTTTTTTTTATGTCCATCTTATATCCAGGCTGGATCAGCTCTTTGTTTTTAAATGAGTCCCTGTTCTGACACGTCAGCGTACTCCTTCTCCTTTGAAGATTTCTTTTTCTGAGTAATGAAGAGAACACAATGTTGATTATTACTGGAGCGTTCTCACTATTGGAGCCAGAATAGAGATCAACTGTATACAAAAGAAAATCCTACAGATGTGATTTTCTGCACCCTGCATAGGATATAACATAGCAGCCTACCTAGTGCCGTACGTTTGCATTTCAGTGACAGAAAATGCATCTCTGTTTCTGCTGTCTCTTTTCTAACATTGATCAAGTTTACACTAAAACCTCTCTGTGTTTTCACTAAACTCAGTGTGTCTTATGCTCAGTATTTCACTCAATATTTTAACTGGTAGAGTTATGTACTGGGAAATATATATACACACACACACACACACACACATACACACACAAGCAAGCTACACTGTCTGGTAGAAAGCTATAAGATTATTCAATCAGAGCTTAACTGTTTTCTTGAGACGTTTTGGAAACAAGGCAGAGAAAAGAATTCACACTGTTCAGAAAACTCACCATTGTTCACTCATGCATGACTTACCTTTTTTGGGGAGAGTTCTTCAGGATCAGGAGTGGATATGGATGGTATTTCCTCATCTCTAGCTTTTTTCTTCTCTGCACATCATGAATCAAACAGACATACAGAGAGGTATTTAATAAAAGGACATTTATTTTTATTTACTAGGACATTAGCAGCAATGTTTTAAATTAAATAACTAGAACTTAAGTCTTACTTTTTTTCTTCTCACTGCTTGGCAGGGATTCTGCAAACTCCTCTGCTGGTGGTGTTGGTGGAATCTCTTCAACATTTTCACAGCTCTCGTTTTTCTTTTTCTCTTTTTTCTTTTTCTTTCTCTTCTTCGGCTCTGGAGCTCCTTCCTCCTCCACTGCTGAAACACTTTCTTGGACTTGATTTTCGGTACTGTTTCCAGCAGCTACAAGGCTATTGTCCACTGCTGAATTGTCACATTCAGGTGATGACTTGGACACATGTTCAGTTACTGAAGAAGTCACGTTTTCTCCAGAGCTCTCAGTTCTCTTTCTTTTACTCTTTTTTAATGGGGTAACAGTATGATCTGATTTTGAAGAACTGCTTTTCGTGGCCTCACCTTCCCCGACATCCACAACAGCCTGATTGACTTCTGACCTTTTCTTGGTTTTAGACTTTTTAGGTGTCATCTCTGAACTGAGAGGTTCTAAGATGCTGGTAGTGGCTGGGGTTTCCATTTTCGTAGATGGGGTTTCAGTCTCATTTGTCTCCAATAAGCTTTTCTTAGCTTTCTTAGATTGTTTCTCAACCGGTTCAGACCCCACAACATTTTTCTCTTCTTCAACTGATGGTAACAGAGTCTCAGTCTGATCCTTTATCTGACATTCTCCAGAAGGCACAGCCACATCTCCAGGTTCTTGAAGTTCTTTGGATTTCTTAGATTTCTTAGATTTCGCTTTCTTACAGGGAGTCTCAGCTGGGTTAAAATCTAAAACCTGATTTATTTCTGACTGGCCTGATGCTAGAGAACCAGTGGCATCCTCAGTGACGACTTTTATGGAGGTATCAACACCTACAGACTCCACAAGTTTAACCTTTTTAGATTTATCCTTCTTAGCTTTAGTCTCATCCGTTTTAGAAGGTACAACGCATTCAGATTGTTTTGAACTGTTAGATTCAGACAGTTCATCTGAACTACATCGTAATTTTTGAATGGCATCCTCAGGATCAGTAACCCATGAAGGAGTTTCTAAAATGACAAGTTTCGAAACTTTAACATCTTTCTTTGTTTTTTTCTTACAGGGAGTATCAGTTGGTTTAGGTTCTGAGATATCATCTGTATTCTCAGTCTCAGCCTTTTTACTTGGAGTTTCGACGTTATCAGAGTCTGAGATGCTATGCTTTTTTTTGCGTTTAACCTTAATTCTGTCACTCTCTGAGAATCCATTACTTACACCTGTCTTAGGGGTCACAACCTGATCTGAAAGACTGGTAGCCATTTTAATTTCAGGACTCTTGATGTCAGTTTCAGCAAAGATGGCTTCATTAGATGGCATTTTAACTTTGTCCAAATCGTAAATGCTAAAAGCTGTTGGCTTTAAAGGAGTTCCAACGTTGTCAGTTTTTGTGGGGCTGGTGGCGGGTTTAGCTCTAGTCTTCTTGGGTAAAGGTTTGCCGTTTCCTGTTGTTTGTTCTTGTTTTTTTTTAGGTTGTGCTGGCTTTTGCTTCTTCCTGGATTTCGCGGTAGATGTGCTAACGTTCGTAAAAGCATCCATCTTTGCAATGTCAGCATCTGGCAACAAAGGAAGTAAAAAAATTACAATTTCATAGTGATGATCATATGCAGCTAGCATCCAATCTTACATCTGTCCAGGATAGAAGTCCTCGGCTGACTAACCAAAGCTTCTGTCACGCACCTGTCACGACAAGTAGGCTTTATTGTCATTCCTCTCATCACAGACAGATTTAATGTAATTTAGGAATTAAATATAGTTCAACCTGAAACACTGTGTTGCACTTAGAATAAGCAACAAAGTGCCAGACAGTGCAAATGCCTGTATTTACAGGCTTTTGGTGTGAAAGAACTGATACTGTCCGGCTACATTCATTCACTGATAAGTAATAAACTAGGTATCAAGTAAAAATACCATATAGGTCCACATAAAGTTAATTACTAACTGTTGTAGTTTATCAATCTATGGAAAGGACCACCACTGACCTGATATTATTTGGTATACGATTCACAGCACAACACTGTCTTGGAAGTGTGTTCGGTTCTGGCAGGAGTGAAACTATAGCAATACTACATACATGTTCCTGATACACTTGTACCAGTACCACACACATCATAATGTCATCACCATGCTAGTGTCATTTCGGTGCTGAGAATGGTCTACCATTGGTGATGCTGTCATTTGTGGTGGTCCCTCTCTGATGCTGTACAGGTTGGAGGTGAGCTGACACACTGTATGGCAACAGAGGGCAGTATATTTCCTCTATGTGGCAGGTAAAATGGTCACGATGAAATGATCAATGAGTGCATGAAACACAATATCAAACAGGAGTGGACAAATCATAAGTGCATGCTGCACTTTACTCTGCTCGGTTTTGTCAGTGTTTCCACATCACATTTCCCCCCATTCTGATGTTCGATCAGAAAAAAAAACACTACAACGCGAACACTAAGTCTATAATATGCTTCCTTTCTCTCGAACCTGATAGCTTAATGGCCAGTCTCTTCCATTTCTCAACATCCAGACTGGAGTCTGAGTCGGAGTCTTCTCCTGTTGTTGGAGTTTTAGAGCTAAGTTCTGATGTTTGGCCTTCTACCGTACTGGTACGCTTGTGTGTCTTGGTTTCAGTCTTTTTCCTTTTCTGATGTCTGGCTGCAGCTGGAATCTAAAAAGGAGGTCAGGGTAAAGGTGACCATTTTGTCATGTGTAACTACTTACAAAACTGGGCATCCTATAAATATCGGTGTAGCTATCATACCTCGGATTTCACCTTCTTCTCAGGGCTGACGGTGCGTCCTGATTTCTTGGCTGACTCTGGTTTAGGCACTGCATAAAAGAAAAACAGAGATAAGGAGGGATAATTCAATTCAATTTTATTTGTATAGCGCTTTTTAGAATGGTCATTGTCTCAAAGCAGCTTTACAGAAACATATAAACATGGGATACAGATTTTAAATGTGTGAATTTAACCCAATTGAGCAAGCCATTGGCAACGTTGGCGAGGAAAAACTCCCTAAGATAAGGTTCTTGTTATGTCAGTAGTACTAACAATAATAAAAGTAAGGTCACTGGAGAAATGGGCTTCTATTATGATAAATGTTTTTTTTTTAGTAGGTTTCACATCAGCACAATATCACAAACAATGACAATAAATCAAACACAGTGGTATTTTCCTACTTGAGGGGAACAAAAACAAAGATGTAAATCACACAAGGAGGTGATGGAACACTCAAAATAAGAAATTGAAAGTCGTGCTAAGCAGATCAAGAGCCCACAAATAATTTCAGTTTTCATTATGTTAGCGTCCTACTTTTTCCATTTAAGAAAGGATCTTTAATCCCACTCGTTAATGTGAAGGATATCTGATGCAGCTGCTAGTTTGCCAAGCTGACTAAATCATACAATTATCTAATTCCTATAATAAAGGCAACATTTTATTTCTCGTCTTCAACAATCATTTATGGTTCATTTCTCGAAACTAGCACTTTGTCTTGTTTTATGAACATCTGAAGTTTTTTAGTCTATTGACGACTTATTTTCATCGTCACTCTTTGATCAAAATCAGATGAAATTCTTAATTATTTTGTTGCTGCAGATGTGTGCTGCAGATATTTCAAATACTGGTCATTATTGTTTACAAAGCTTAAAATCATTTGAAAGTCCTTTGTTTGCCAGCTCTTGTTTTTGAATGTGCAGTGATATATATATAAATTTTAAAAAAGAAAAGAACAGAAATTAAAGGGGGGGGGGCACCCCAAGAATTTCCTTAATGTTGCCAGGGATATTGTGCCAGAAATTGCTTTGCAAGTGCTTTAGAGCAACTCCACAGTTTTACCAGTATTTCACATACACAGCCTAACTTACACAGAGTCACATATATTTTATTAAATGATATTAAATTAAATATGTCTTGAGTCAAGTTCTCTGGAGACATTTTCATATTTCTGTGAATCGTCTTCCTTTCTCACTCTGCAATTAATTCCACACAAGTCAAAGATACAGGATATCAAATAACTGAGAGACAGTATCTATAGTGGAAACCAGAAGTGCTGATTAGCAGGTGTTCAACATCTGCACCATTGGAACCATCGAAATAAACATATTATAAAAAATACATAGAGACACATACCATCAAAAACTGACACATACCAGCAGCAACAATGACTGGCATACAGCAGGGGACAAGCAAAGAGTTACAAACGTATCGGACTGAAAGATTAGTGGGCCAAGAAGGCCATAAAATAAATGTTTCTCTTTGGCCTAGATTTAAAAGCAGAAATGAACACTTTTAATGTCAAGTGCAACTGGTCCCACAGGCGTGGAGCAGCGACTGCAATGGCTCGGTCACCCTTTAGTTTGAGATGTGACCGTGGGACATGTAAGAGAACTTTGTTGGCAGATCTACGAGACATAAGAGTTGAATGCAAATGGAGAAGGTCTGTGATGTACGATGGGGCCTACCCATTAAGAGTCATGAAAATAATCAGCAGGATCTTAAACCGAAATCTAAAATGGACAGAGAGCCAGTGAAGGGAGGCCAGAACTGAAGTAATGTGATCACACTGTTTAGTACCAGTCAACAGTCTTGCAGCTGCATCCTGGACCATCTGCAAGCATGTTAGTAAGGACCGGGGAAGACCAAAGTATGGGGAATTGCAGTAGTCCAGTTGTGATGTAATAAAGGCATGAATTACTTTTCCTAGATCATGGAAAGACAGAAATGATTTGAACTGTTGTTAGCAATTTGTAATAACAGAACTGATTTATTGTCATGGCAGAGCTCATAATCAAAGGTAACACCCAGGTTTTTGGCATGCAACTTTACATAAGGGATGAGGTGGCCTAACTTGCTGGCAAGGCAGCTCTGGACTTGGAAGGACCAAAGATGATTACAGTTTTGTCTCTGTTAAGCTGTTGAAAATTATTTGCCAACTAGTCTTTAATGTCCTCAAGACAGTCCAGGATCATCTGTAGGGAATCCCTAGATTTTAATGAGATAAACAGCTGTGAATCATCAGCATAGAAGTGAAAGGAGATGTTATATTTCCCAAAAATGTTACTAAGCATGAGCATGTACAAACAGACGAGAACTGGCCCCAGGATGGACCCCTGAGGTACTCCATAGGAGAAAAACTTTGTGTATTTCGCACATGCGCATTTAATTCTTTTGCACTATTTAGTTGTTCCACAAGTTGTCAGCAGTGACCCAGGGCTGTTGATTCTCAAGGTAGTCGAAGAAAAAAACTGAATAAGTGGAAGAGACAACAAGTGCAGGTTAGAAAGTACTCGCATTTATATAATTCAGCCTTAAAGATTATAAGGATTTGTTTATGGGTGCTAATCATGGCGAGGGATTGCCCGAGCATTGTTCTTCGTGTTGTGATTCTTCTTCGTTGTTGTCCTTCACACCAGAAGACTTTCTTTACTGCTCTGTACTGACTCCTGTAGGCCAGGAGGGGTAGTGCAAGTTGTCGTAATGTGCATGCGTCGACCGCCAATGAACGCGTACATGTCAAATAGTGTATACTTTGAAAGGCTATGCGTACAACTGTGTGCATACTCTAGCGTGCACGTAAAACGAAGTATACTCTAGCATACACGTAAAACGAAGTATACCAGAGGCTTAAGAGTTGAACCAGAGACGTGTTGTACCATTTATGCTAAACCAGTGTTTGAGGCATGTCAAAAGGATCCACCGTATCAAAGGCAGCACTAAGGTCTAATAAAATCAAAACTGCATTAGTCTACCGCAAGTAACAGATCATTTGTCAGCTTTAATAGTACTTTAGAAGTCATTTCAGTGCTGTGAAGGGCTTTGAAACCTGATTGAAAGGGTCTTGGTCATATTCAGGAATGGTAGCAATTGTGACAGGACAACTATCTCCATTAAGTTCGAAACAAATGGCAATTTAGAGATAGTTATTTAAGACACTTCACATCATTGTTGTGTTTTTTGAGCAAAAGCTGGACAACTGCGTGCTTAAAACCCACAGGGACAGTACCGGCGGGTAAGCAAGAACTAATAATAACTTGAATGTTAGGACCAATTGTATCAAAAGTATCCTTTATAAATGGGGAGGGACAACATCATGGGGGTTAAGTTATGGGTTTCATAAGCATAACTATTAAGGATGCACCGAATGTTCGGCAACCGAATTATTCGGCCGAACACCGAAAATGCTTTTTTTTTTTCCTATTTTCGGCCGAATAATTCGGTTGCCGAACATTCGGTGCATAAGTGAATAAGTGAAAAGGGCGAATAAATTTGACTGAACAATGACGTGTTTGATGACGAGACCAAATAGACTAGCAACCAGAGTGAGACGCGCAAATGTCACGACCTACGTCACGAGCTCTTCGGATGTTTACTGTGGACACATGCACGTTTGTTTTGTTTCTGTTCCGGAGTATTCTGTCACGTCGCGAGACGTAAGGGAGTAGAGTACGGAAGCAGGTAAAGACGTATTTATTTAAGGGCAGGCGGACAAATCCAAATCGTAATCCACAAAAACGTAGTCAAGACAGGCAAAGGGAATCAAAGTCGCGGTCACAGAAAACTGCGTCAAAACACAACACAAGAAACATGAACTAGTACTATGGACTGGGGGCGGAAAACCAGCGGGGACTAAATGTATTAATGTATAGTTTAAACTAACTAAATCCATCAAGGACCATAATATTAACAACATATCTATCTATACTATATATACTACAATACTCTGCGAGGTGTACAGGGACACGAACGGTATATATCCCCAGGATAATCAGCCATATAGAACCAAATAGAACCATTTTTTGCACTCTTGTCAATGCACTTTTTAATGCACCTTTTTGTTGTAGGCTACAGAGTGTTCCATTCGTTCAGCAGTCAGTTATAGGCCTAATATAGGCTATTCAAGGGGGGCTCAAAGATGACCACATCAAAATATTTTTATTTTACTCATTTATTATTTTACTCAATATAACTCAAGTTATACTGTGCCTTGTTGGTAGCCTATGCCTGCTGGAATGAAAAAAAATGTTCAGTGTTAAATAAATATTTTGAAAATTTTTTCTTTGAAAAACAAGACAAAATAGTAAAAAGCACATTTTGACTATTTAATTTATGCAATGGTGAAAAAAATGCCAAAAATAAATGGGACAAAATGCGAAAAAACGTGTTCGGTTTTCGGCCAAGTTTTTCCATTATATTCGGTTTCGGCTTCGGCCAAGAATTTTCATTTCGGTGCATCCCTAATAACTATGTTCCTCAATTCAAAAGAAACCTGTTGAAATTGGTTCAAGCTAGCTGTGGCAGCTGAGCAGTAAGGCGGAGTGTCAGAGAGAGTGGGGTGGATGAATTTAAATAGATTATTTTACATTTTTTCAATGAAAAACTTGAAAGCATTTCTCACAGATATCAGTGGATGCCTCGACATCATGAGAAATAACGTTCAAAAAATCAATTTGCATTGAGATACAACCGGAGTAGTGACTAGATAAAGTGTGAACACAATGGGCTTGTGATCAGAAAAACATGGATCCTTAGTATTTATATAATCAATAGAAAACCCACAAGACATAATAATGTCAAGTGTTTTTTTCGCTGTACTTTTGTTTAAAACCCTGTAGCCTATTCCAATTTGAGACAAAGAGGAAGCTACTTTTTCAGAGTATGAATAGCCTACTTGAGTGTATTGTTTGATGTTGATGAATGAAACAATATGCTGCATCATTGCACCCCTGCCAAATACACCATGCAGCACAATATGTGTAGTCTTGTGTCGAGAACCACATCGTTGTGGTTCTCTCTGTTCTTCCTACGGGTATCTCATTTTGGCACACTGGTGGATAAATTAGTCTTTGTTGAATTCCGCATATTTTGCAAGTAGCTTTGTTCAAAGTGTCTCTAAAATAAATCCATTTAAATGTAAACATTTCATACAATTTACCTGAACTTTTCTTCTGAGCTTTTCGCTCAACACTCTTCTTTTCCCGTTCCTCACTGCAAAAGATAAAAGGTTATTAATTTTCTAACACAAGCACTTCACAGGATTCAGTTCCAATCCCAGCCCATATGCTCTGTGTGGAGACTAGGACTTAACATCACTGCACTCAGTCAATCTCTTACCTCATCCATTGCTTGAATATATCATCCAGTGACACCTTCACATCCGTAGTATCTACCTACAACATTAGCAGAGAATTGAATTTAGTCAGTGGTTAGAAGTCATTCTACATCATAGATTAAACCAAAACGATTCAGATGATAATAACTGATTAAATACAGATGACGTCCAGCTTTAATCCACTGCACAGATTCTGTTTTGATCTTATTAATTCGATTGTGTAGAAATATGAATTTTCCAATAAAGAGAACACAACTCCAACTCAGTGACTATGTTTACATGGACAGCAGTAATCTAATTATTGACCTTATTCTGAATAAGACAATATTGTGAATAAGGTGTTTACATGAGTCGCTTTTAGACTATTCCTTTCATGTTCCTGTTTTACATGTTATAGAACAGAGATCGATTAATGTCACACGTCATTACGTCCCCACGTCACGCCGTCCGACGTTCCCTCCAGAATTTCACGTATCGACATACAGTTGGTCTTCGTTATGGCACCGTATACAGTTTTGGGTGTTACATTTTTAATTTTACAAAAGCTTCAAGTGCAGGTAATTATTTGTCATGCTGTACGTGCAAACAGATGACTGCTTGAAGTCACGGGCTGCGTCTGATGCATGTACATACGTCTTTCACCTACTATATAGTAAGTACGCGGTTTGGGACGCAGCCGTGCTCTCTTGTTTGCCGTTAAACGGTTGAGCGCTGCCGTGTGTGTACGTGTCCTATTGCAAAATGCGGTGAAAACTCCCACACGATGTTAATAGTGTGATTAAGGTGTTTACATGTCTGTAATGCACTTCGATAATACGACTAAAACAGGAATACTCCACATGTCTTAATTTGATTTGTGTTTACTTCGAGTATGACTTTAGTCGGATTAAGGTCATCAATAATCGCTGTTTACATGCTAATTTCTTAAATCAGAGTGTCATCTTAATATCGGATTATTGTTATCCATGTGAATGTATTGAGCGTGACACACAGAGACACAGACGTAGCCTTGAATGATGGATCTACCACACATTTTTCAGAATCTTTGTTTCAATTTTCAGTATTTAGTGCTACACGACATGAAAGTGCAACATACCATGTTAGAAGATTATTTTTAATATAACATCACAAAACCTCTCTGTGCCAATACTGATGCCACACCCTGTGCTGAAACTACATTTGCCCTGCGAGTTTCATTTTAAGAAAAAGAAGGTGAGCTAAGCATTGATATTCTGGCTGGGGGCGGAGCTCATTTCAGTGCCAAAATGATATATACAGATATAAAAACCAGCATGGCAATATTCCAAGTCAATGTATTTCTAAAGTATGCCTTCAGTTACTACAGGACAGAAACACTCCATACAGAAACAGTCTTGTCAGGATATAATGTATACTGCTAAGAGTACAATGCTGAAATGAGAAATTAGGTATACGATTGGAAGTAAATCAAAATGAGAGATTTGTATATGGCAGCATGTTGCACTGTCACTAAAGTCAGTGCCTTTAAGGCAAAACAAAACAGGTAGAAACATTAATTATGGTCTTGTCGAAATCATTTTATAGATTGTTTTTGATAAACTGCAACTGTCTTGAATTTTAGATCCATTTATATCCAGTGCAATATCTTTAACTTTGCAGCAATGATGATACCTTTAAGCTCTGCCCACAATCACGGCATGTCATATAATAACCTGAAAAACGTTCTGATATACATTTTAATTTATGTCTCATTATGATACACACATCAACTTTCAGCTGCATGATGCCTCTGCCACCAACAAGTCTATCCTTTCTTAATTTGCATGCCAGAAATACCCTTAAAATAGACTTCAAACGTGAAGGAAGTATCGAAGGAAAGTACTGACCCTGTTTGACTCAAATCCAAAATCTAATGAGTTCACCTGCTGGTTACAACGATCAGTCCATGTAAATCCTATAGACCTTCAACCACTCGTTCTTGAAAACGATTATCTCGGACGGATGGATGGACGACACAAAAACAATGCCTCAGCCACTTGGTGGAAGAGGCATTAAAAAACATTTGGAATTTGTGGATTCGGACTGGTTAAACATAAAAAACTATTTTCCAACAAACTGGTCTGTTTTTTTCGTCAGAGTGAAATAAACTTTTTCAGGCATCTTCATCTAAAGGCTAGATTTTGCTTTTGTTTACAATGTAAATGTACACCTGTTTAACTAGATGAAGCCTCGTTTGCTTAAAATTATGTACATTTCTGATAATGTTCAAATGCAAAAAAAAAATAAAAATATTGGAAACTGAGTCATATCTGTTGTTTAAAAAAAAAAAAAAAAAAAAAAAAAAAAAAAAAACCCTATTCACCTGTAGTGTGTCTTTCCGTAAAATATAAAGACTGCTATTAACAAATGATATAACATACAGGACATGGAAAATTAGAAGGTCAGTTATTTTTATTCACTAATTTATTTCTCAGTGACAGTGAGCATTAATAAACAGTAGCCTATCAACTGTACTTTTAATAATCCAGACTCAGCCCTAATTTTCATTTGGCCAGATGTTAGCAAGCGTTATTAAAAACAGTTTACATTCAAATCCAGTGTAAATCTGAAATATATATAACATTTACAGCATCAAAAACAAAACATACTTAAATCTACTACCGAATGCTCTGCCTGAACTTCATAATAAATCAATAAAAGAGAACTATAGAAACTGGAGTGTTAATCTAGGACAGGAAGTTAGGTTGTAGTCATCTTAGTTATTTACTTTTATTCATTTAGCAGACGCTTTGATCCAAAGCAACTTACAAATGAAGAAATACAAAGTAGTGCTACCATACAAAATTTAGAATTGAGTTCTAGAGAAGCAAAGTGCGCAGAGTAGAGGTGTAAGGGCCAGAGTTAGGTTTATTTATTTATTTCTTTTTAAAGATAATGTGGGGGTTGACGTTTCCGAGGTTAGTTACAAGCTCAGGGAAGAGGTGGGACTTTAGCTGTTTTTTGAAGAACAGCACCTTAACTACAGCACAGGATTCCAACTCTGTTCCTGACCCTGCTCTAACACACCCACTTCAACATCACTATAGCGTTGCTCATTTAGGTGTGTTCGAGCAGCAACACTCACATGCGCAGGACAGGGGGGTATTCTCCAGGTCTAACAAGCTGTAAGCTACATTATGAGTACCGTTTTACACACACACACACACACACACACACAAACACACAGAGAGTCCTCCTGCCTGCTGGGTTTACTGCTACACTGTTATAGGTTCCAATGCAGCTTGAAAGCGTCAGTGGAGTTATTAATACACAGAGATGCTGAAAGTAAACGTGCTTAACCTGAGGTGCATGCTTTTTGAGCGCGCTGGCGGCTTTCTTGAATCCATTCTCCTTTAAATGCCGATAAATCAACTCAGTTAGCGCATGCTCAGAAACGCCAGGGTCCTTCGAAGTCATCCTTTCCTCCAAAAACCAACAAAGTTCTTTTCTTTTTTGAACTTTGTTGCATTTGTGTTGTGCTGTTAGCTTCCTCCTACCACCACCACCATGCTTGATTTCTCCTTTGAACTAGTAACGTCACGCGTTCGTGTTGCATTGTGGGAAATGTAGTTTCTCGTGTTTGTAATACGTGCATATGTTTTGTGCATACTGAGCTATGGGTCTACACTACAGGATGTGTTTATATACAGTACTGTGCAAAAGTTTTAGGCACGTGCAAAGAAAAGCGGTAGAGCAAAGATGCCTTCACAATAATTAAATTAAATGTTTATACATTTAAAAAATACTATAAAGAACAGTAAACAGTAGTAAATGAAGCTAAGTCAATATTTAGTGTGATGACCCTTTGCTTTAAATAAAAAAAAAAGTAGTCTCAGGTAGAATTAGTGCAGTTTTATAAGGTAATGAGCTGTAAGTTTTACTGAGCATCTTTCAGAACCAGTCACGGTTCTTCTGGAGATTTTGACTTTCACACTTGCTTTTTATTTTTGCGGCAAAATCCAGCAGCCTTCATTGTGTGTTTTTTTAGTTTGTTTGTTTGGTTTGGTTTTTTTTTGCCTGAAAAGTGTCTCTTACATAATATGTAAGAGACACTGCTTTCTTTACTGACATACAAACATTTTCCTGTTGCATTTAATTTTGTGTTGGAAAACTAATGTTTGGGAATCTAAAATGATTTTTGTACTGACTCGATAATGTAGAAGTCATAAAATAAAAATCTATAGCAAGGTATTGAGCCTAAAACTTTTGCACACTAAAAAAAATTGTGTAAATAAAATGTTAGTTTTCTAATGAAAGAAATTAATATGTTGGAATAATTATATTTTTGTCTACAACACCCATTTCAAACATTTAATCATAGACCTTCAGTTTGAAAGGTTTTTAAGAT
>NC_030429.2:10170085-10172585 GCF_001660625.3 Ictalurus punctatus
CAATACATACACTGTCACACCGAGGGTCAATTTACAGTTGCTAATCCACCTACCAGCATATTTTCAGGAGGTTGGAGAAAACTAGTTAACCCAGAAGAAACCCTTGCAAACACGGTGAGAACATGTGAAACTCCACACAGACAGTAACTTGAGCTCAGGATCGAACCGAGAACCCTGGAGCTGTGAGGTGTCAACATTAACCACTGCACAAATGAATATGCAAAATGAATAATGCATACAGTGAGTGATTTTTGAGCTTAAGATGCTATTTGGTTTTATTTGAAGACAAAATTTTCTTTATTGTGTACAGGTTTACTAATATGGCCATTGTCAAACATTGGTTTTAGGCTCTTGCAACCATTACTCTGGTGAATTGGAAGCATGTTTGGTGGCATTTGCTTGTTCCACCTATGATCTCATTTTAACCTCATGGCAGAGGCAACCAGATTTAGTGCTGAAATATGCTGGTACAAACCGCATGCACTCTCCTTGTTGTCACCACACATGCGCCGGTGTGCGTGAGCAAAAATTTTTTGATTTTGATTTTCTCATCTGACCACAACATATGATTGGGCGGCTGTGGCTCAGGTGGTAGAGAGGGTTGTCCAGTAATCGTAGGGTTGGCGGTTCGATTCCTGGCCCACATGAATCCACATACTGAAGTGTCCTTGAGCAAGACACTGAACCCAGAGTTGCTCCTGATGGCAAGTTAGCGCCTTGCATGGCAGCTCTGCTACCATTGGTGTGAATGGGTAAATGAGACACAGTGTAAAGCACTTTGGATAAAAGCGCTATATAAGTGCATTTACCATTTTACCATTCATGATGTCAGCTGTAGTTCTGATGTAGTTTTTAGTAACGTTCAAATTCTGCTTTGTGTGTCTTGAACTCAGGAAGGGCTTCTTTTTCGCCCCACTTCTTATGTTCTTATGGAGGTGACATCTTGTTATGATGGGGTCCATGGAGGTGGATGCAAATCAATGACTTCTTTTATTAAATGGAACAAAGACTCAGGGAAACAGATATAAGGACAGAAAAAACCCCCAGAATACTAGGGTCAACCAGAAACTAGGCAAACCAAATTAAAAAAGGCTAGAAATACCTAAACTATCAAAAAAGACTATGCAGAGTACGAACAACCTCAAACGGAAGTAAAGAAACAAACACGAAACATAACGTTACCCGAACGCAATGCTCCAGCAACAACGGAGAGAAACGGGGAACTATCAAGAAAAACAACAAACATGTGAGCATGGTAAAACAGGAAATGAGGGAGACAACAGAAGAAGTTCTGCACAGTGGCCCTAATGGAACTGCCACTGTAGACCAGGACACATCTACTGTAGTAATTGATTTTGAAACTTGACAACCATAAGAATGAACAAAAACGGCTATTCTAAAACAATGAACTTTGGTTTCGCATTGCCTCTCTCACTATCCTCCCCACTGGAAGCTTTATTTAATGCAACCATTTTTTGTTCAAGCTCTTGAGTTGACTATAGACAGATAAAGAAAACATTACAAATACAATAAAATAATTTTTGAAATAATAATTAGACCAAAATAAAACCAGTACAGTTTTGCATTGAAGATAAGCAGTATTGTTATATTCCATCTATTACATAAAAATACTACTACTACTACTACTACTAATAATAATAATAATAATAATAATAATCACACTAATATACCCAGCTCCCTTTTCAATGTCAGTAACTGCTTCCTGTGCCCTAAATCTGAAACCTGTCCATCCAAGCTGCCCCTCCCCCCCCCCGACCCCCCTCCCCCCCCCCCCCTGTATACTCACTCCCCTAAACAGAGCCTTCGCTTCTACGTCTCTTGCTTCAGCTCAACTCCTCCCTTCACTGGTTCACCTTCAGAGCTGTTCCACTTCCTGTGGTTAACTAGCAAAACCTACTTTCACTCTGGTCTTTTGATGTGTCATGTGCTAAAAAGGTACACACATACAGCAAGCACACTGCAAATTAATGTATATATTAATGTATATATAAGCACATGTATACACACACACACACTCACACATTTTGACAGAGGGAATGTAGGTCATGAAAGCAGGAAGGTGAAGTTTTTTCTCTCTTTAAAAAATCAGTTCGCATCTCCTATTCCAAATGAATGAAGCTCAGTCCTACATTACATCCCATTTCCTAGCTTAAACATTATCAAATCAACTTTTTCCATACCCTAGTTACACTACATACATCTACTTACACTCACAGAAAGTGCCAACTGTCCATTCGCTGAAATCCAGTACACTACCTAAACACTGGTGCTGATTAGACATAAGATGGAAAAAGTATAATCATTTAAGACAGAGTGAGAGGTGTGGTGGTTCATACGCTGTGCTGGCATTGGTATTAGCAGGAGCAAGCAGTGAGCATTGAGTAACATGGTTCTGTGCTTGCCAAGTCCAACATCTGCTCCACACTACGCTTCCAGCTTTATAGGCCCCTCGTCTAATTAACCCCTTTCATGTGCTCTC
>NC_030429.2:10175085-10227585 GCF_001660625.3 Ictalurus punctatus
TCCGTCTTATTCAGTTCTGTGTTGGGTTTTGAACTCAAGTTGAACAGTTTTGAAAAGAATATGCAAACATGTGCAAATTGGCCTGTGGGTGCGTAGAGTTTTACTGATGGTTGTGTTTACGTGAGAAAAGAATTCATGTCATCTGAAAGACGTAGTCACTGAATGCATTTTGTGCCAAAGCAATGAAAAATGATCCACAGTTTAGCCCACATAGACTGCTGTTGTGCTCACTGTGTCAAGAGTTTTGAAAACATGACTTAGGTATCGAGAAATGGGTCCTAGCGATTATAAAAAATAATAATAATAATAATAAAAAAACACCAAAAAAACAACCTGTAAAGCATTTCAGGATGAATGTTAGCTCTGTCCTACACTGTAAAACCAGATAAGTTCATTTAACTCAAAAGATTTGAGGAAACTAATTACCTCAAAATTTTTAAGTTGATAAATCAATTTCTTTAAGCCAAATACACTTAAATATAACAAAAATTTAACTCAAACTTTAATTTAAAATGTATTTTTGTTAAATTTAAGTGTATTTGGTTTAAAGAAATTGATTTATCAACTTAAAAATTTTGAGGTAATTAGTTTCCTCAGATTTTTTGAGTTAAATGAACTTATCCGGTTTTACAGTGTACATTTATATTCTCACTTATTCTAAACTGACGTAGACAACAATGCTTCCAGGGAAAACTCACTCCACCAAACCGTAATCACTCCCATTGAAGACACATGGGCGGAAACTGAACGGCTTCACTCTCTGCCATGCTTCAACTTCAGTTTATGTAATCCGGACTGGTTTTAGTCTTTGTTAGGGCAGAATGAAATAATGACTTGTTACAATGTGTTCCAAATGTCAAGCTATAAATATTCAGGTTTGAAAGAATATGCTAACCAATCAGTTCAAAGATTTATTACTAGAGCAAATCTATTCAAATATTATGCTTTCTGCTTATAGTTCTGCTTTCTACATTTGGAACGAGCAGGTGGTCTAACTTAGGATAGTGTGACCAAAAGAATGTGACACAGAGAAACAAAAATAAATGTATCTATTAAAGGGCTGTTATGGCAGCATTTGCTTCCTTAAATTCCACAAAATACATATTTACCTTACTAAATTTAGAATGATATCATAATGTTATCTTAAGTAAGGTTTGATTTAACAGACATTTTGTGGATTCAGGTCTTTGTGGTAAACATGCTGTTCTGGACTCTGGGAGATATAATGTTGACTCATGAAATATTTTCATGACCTTAACCTGCAGGAAGCTGCTGAAATGAAGGAAGCTGCCTGAAATTAAGCTGCTAATGTCTTGTGGGTTTTTTTCAAGATCATACTCAATGAGCACATGTCTGGTCATTTACATGCTATATAAGCCTGTTTAGGCACACACACACACACACACACACACACACACACACACACACACAGACACACACACACACACACACACACACACACAGTGAGTTGTGTCCCTCCTTCTGTTAATGCAATGGTAATTGGTAATTTGTCATGCATTATTGGTGGCAGCTGAATAATTCATAACACTCTGTTTATGCTTCCAAAAAGTCATGTGGCCACTCGATGACCTCCTCCAGACATGCACCTTAATAGAACATGCTTTTATTAAGTCTGGCAGCTTCATTTATATATATGATTATTCAGTTGATGTATACTCTTATCCAAGTGAAACAGAATCTAGTCCAAGCTTAGTGTTTAATGAGCTGGAACAGTAATACATGTTTAAACCATAAATGCTCCTGTTTGTTTTTTTTCCTGTTGGTTTTTTCCCCAGTCATATATCAAGTCATGCTTAAATGACCCGAGGGACAGCTGCACTTAGTCCTAGATTGATTTTTCATCCTACTTAAGTGGCAGGGAATATTCTGTTGCACTGGGTACACACACCTCCAGACGTCATGTGATATCTAGTGGTGTTCCCCAAGGCTCTATTTTGGGTCCTTTGTAATTTAACTTATATATGCTGCCATTAGCTGGTGTGATTAATATATATAACATCTCCTTCCATGAGTATGCAGATGACACGCAAGTCTATCTCTCACTTGCACCAGATGGCCACAAGTTGATTAGCACCCTTGTAAACTGCACAGAGAACATAAACTTGCGGATGTCACGGAACTTTCTGTAGCTAAATAAAGATAAGACAGAGGTACTTATTATCGGAAATTATGCAAATGGAAAGTTAATTATGCCATATCTAGTCTCCTTGTCTCTCAAGGCTAATAACTGCGTGAAGAATTTAGAGATTGTTTTTGAGAGTGATCTCAGTTTTTAAAAAAAAAAAAAAACAACAACAACATATTAGCAATGTTTGTAAAACAGCATGTTATAACCTTGTAACATCTCTAAAGTACGTGATATTCTCTCCCCCACAGATAGTGAGAAACTCCTACATACATATGTTACATCTAGACTCAACTACTGCAACAGTGTTTTGGTTGGCTTACCAAAGAGCTCCAATAAACACTTACAGAGAGTTCAGAATGCAGCTGCAAAAATGCTGACCCATACTAGACTGAAGAATCATATCACTCTGGCATTTAAATCACTTCTCTGGCTACCTGTGTCTTACAGAATTGATTTTAAAATCCTGTTAATCATTTTCAAATGTCTTCATGGTGGTGCTCCTACATACCTTTGTTATATGATGACTAAATATCCTCCTGCTAGATCACTTAGGTCATACAATTGCAACTGATTGTACACAAAACACGACTGAAAAGCAAGGAGTCGGCCTTTAGTCACTACGGGCCTAAGCTGTGGAACTCTGTCCCTGACAACCTACGTGCAGTTGATTCAATTAACACTTTAAAAAAGTATCTTTAAGCGCATTTGTTCACTTGGGCCTTTCCTCAAACCAGTTAATTTTCCATACTTGATTTTATTTATATTCTTTTGTTTATTCTATTTTCTTTGCTTAGCCTTTTTATTTCTTTTATTTATTTTATTTTATTTCTTTCTTCTGTAAAGCACTTTGTAAACATTGTTTTAAAATGTGCTATATAAATAAAGCTTTAATTACTTACTTACATACTTACTTGCTTACTTACATACTTACTTACTTACTTACTTACTTACTTACATACTTACTTACTTACTTACATACATACTTACATACATACTTACTTACATACATACTTACATACATACTTACTTACATACTTACTTACTTACTTACATACTTACTTACATACTTACTTACTTACTTACATACATACTTACATACTTACTTACTTACATACTTACTTACTTACTTACATACTTACTTACTTGCATACTTACTTACTTACTTACATACTTACATACTTACTTACTTACTTACATACTTACTTACTTACTTACATACTTACTTACTTACATACTTACTTACTTACTTACTTACATACATACTTACATACTTACTTACTTACATACTTACTTACTTACTTACATACTTACTTACTTACATACTTACTTACTTACTTGCATACTTACTTACTTACATACTTACTTACTTACATACTTACTTACTTACTTACTTACTTACATACTTACTTACATACTTACTTACTTACATACTTACTTACATACATACTTACTTACTTACTTGCTTACATACTTACTTACTTTCTTGCTTACATACTTACTTGCTTACATACTTACTTACATACTCACTTACTTACTCACTTACTTACTTACTTACTTGCTCACTTACTTGCTGACATACTTACTTACTTTCTTGCTGACATACTTACTTGCTTACTTACTTACTTACTTGCTTACTTACTTCCTTACATACTTACATACTTACTTACATTCTTGCTTACTTACTTACTTACTTGCTTACTTACTTCCTTACATACTTACATACTTACTTACTGACATATTTACGTACATACTTACTTACATACTTACTTACTTACTTACTTACCTACTTACTTACTTGCTTGCTTACTTACATACTTACTTGCTTACATACTTACTTACTTACTTGCTTATTTACATACTTACTTAATTACTTACTTACTTGCTTACATACTTACTTACTTACATACTTACATACTTGCTTACTTGCTTACTTACTTACTTATTTACATACTTACTTGCTTACATACTTACTTACATACTTACATACTTACTTAATTACTTACTTACTTACTTACTTACTTACTTACTTACTTACTTACTTGCTTGCTTGCTTGCTTGCTTGCTTGTGGTTTAGCTTTAGCATGCTATAGCATACCGTTATGCTCATCTCCACTGGAGATGTTATCTTCCAAATTTGTGATTGAACCTGTATGGATTTCAGTGACTGCTTGCTCTAGACCTTTCAGTTCCTACTTTACTCATATACAATACAAACAGTCACAAGCCAAGAAAGAGGACTCTTGTGTGCCAGAACACGGCATGTGTTGAGGCTCAGCGAGGACCTGTGCCCCTCCAAACCCCGAAGGCCCAAAACACGAGCTTTTAGGACAAGGCACCTTGTTTGTGTTTGTAGAATCATGAAGAGCGTTTTGTGATGAACTCCATAACATGTCAAGTTCTGGCTGCTGTTTTCAATTTAAAGCTGTCACAAAGACCTCATAGAGAAGCTGCATGCTTTCCTGCATCGTGTATGTTTGTAAGAAGTGTGGAAACTGTCGCTTAAGTTGTACACATAGGCTATAAATCAAGCAAAATAGCTCATGTATTTGCAAACAAAATGGTGAAGACAATGTTATCTAAAATGCTCACAGATGTAACATAAATGAGGGTTGATTTTCTCCCCCAGCCCAGATTTATTTACAGTATCTCTTTAACATTATAAACTGCAAAACCACTGGTGTGGTCTCACACCTGCAGAATTATAACAAGTTTCATTCATTCATCTTCAGTAGCCACTTTATTCCGTTCAGGATCATGCTGGACCCAGAGCCTATCCTGGGAACACTGGACACAAGGCTGGAAATTACCCTGAATGGGATGCCAGTCCCTCACAGGACACCATGCACATACATTCACACACTCATTCACACCATGAGGCAATTTAACATAGTACCTGTAAATCCACCTACTGGCATGTTTTCAGACAGTGGGAGGATTACAGAGAACTTGGAAGAGACCCACACAGAGATGGGGAGAATATTCAAAACTCCACACAGACATTAATGTAAGCTTCTCTTACATCTTTACATGTTCTCCTGATGTCTACATGGGTTTCCTCCTACTTATCAAAAACATGCCAGGTGGATCCGTGAAGATAAATTGCCCCAAGGTGTGAATGTGTGTCTCAGTGTGTATTTCTAGGCTCTGGATCTGACAGTGGTTCCGGTTACTGAAAGTGAGTGAATCAAGTCCAATCACATCACTATTTGTTCATTTCAATTTTCATGGATTTCTGATGACCTCATGCTGGAATCCATAGGGAAATAAGCCTTGTTACCTTGAATGCCACTCCACGTTTGATCTCAAATCACATTCCTGCAAACGCAAGGAATCATATCTAGCTTGTGTTGATTTAAATCTCTGTGGTGTTATAGGGGTTTTGCCCAAATCTCTTGAGTATTAGTCCCCTCTGAAAGTAATGGAACAGCATGGCCAATTCTTTTGTTTTTGCTATACACTAAAGACATTTGTGATCAAAAGATAAGAAGATCAAAACTTCAGATTTCATGTCCTGATATTTTTGTGTTAAACAGCTTAGAACATGGCACCTTTGGTGGCAGACCACCCAGTTTTTAGGTGAGCAAAAGTATATATATATATATATATATATATATATATATATATATATATATATATATATATATATATATATATATATTTTTTAAAGTAAGTCTTCAAGTAACACTACTAAATAACTAAATAACACTCAATATTTGGTTGCATATCCCTTGCTTGCAATAACTGCATCAAGCTGGTGACCCACTGACAATACCAAACTGTTGCATTGTTCTTTTGTGATGCTTTTCCCGGCTTTTACTGCAGCCTCTTTCGGTTGTTGTTTGTTTTGGAGGGCTTCTCTTTTCAGGCTATTCAGGATGTGAAATGCGGCTCAAATGGGTTAAAGTTTGGTGTTTGCTTTGGCCAGTTTAACACCTTCCACTTTTCCCCCTGATGACACCCTTTGTTGAGTTGGCAGTGCATTCTGGGTTATTGTCTTTGTTGAGTTGGCAGTGCTTTTGGGTTATTGTTCCTCTCAGTTAGACTGGATGCATTTCTCTGTATATTGGCAGATAGAATGTTCCTGTAAACTTCTGAAATCATTCATCATCAATAAAGCAGTGAGCCTGTTCCAGAAGCAGTCATGCTAGCCCAAGCCATGACACTACCTCTACCACCGTGCTTGACCAGTGAGCTCATATGTTCTGGATCATGTACAGATCCTTTCTTTCTCCACACTTTGGTCTTCCCATCACTTTGGAGGTTAATCTTGATTCCAGGACTTTACTGGCTCATCTCTGTATTTCTTTGCAAATTCTAATCTAGATTTCTGATTCCTACTGATAATGAGTGGTTTGCATCTTGTAGTATCAAGTCTATAGTTCTGCTCTCAAAGTCTTCTTCAAACGGTGGATCACCTTCACCCCTGCCAAGTGGAGGTTGATGGTAATGTCACTGACTGTTGTTTTTGAGTTTTTCTCCACAGCTCTCACAATGATTCTGTTATCAGCTGTTGCTGTTTTCCTTGGCCGACCTATTCAGTGTCTGGTTGTTAGTACACCAGTGGTTTCTTTCGTTTTCAGGGCATTCCAACTTGCTGTATAGCTATGTCCAATGCTTGTGCAATGGCTCTGATCGATTTCCACTCTTTTCTCAGCTTCAGGATGGCTTGCTTTTCTGCCGAAGACAGCTCTCTGGTCTTGATGTTGGTTTATCTGTTTTAACAACAAATGCAGTGTTTACCGGCAAAACACATGGCACAAACCAAGAGTAGACATTCAAAGCTTTTAATTGTTTAAACAATCAATCTAACAGGGCACACCTGGGCAACAAGAAGCACCTGGCAGTCACCTGGTCAAATGGCTCAAGCAAAAGGTGTCATGTTTTAAGCTGTTTAACACATTTAGATGTCAATAACAGGAAATGAAATTTGAAATTCAGATTTTTTTGATCTCAAACTCAAATGTCTTCAGTGTACAGCTAAAACACAATAATTGGCCTTGCCATTCCAATACTTCCGGACGGGACTATGAAGTCAGTGTTGTCAGTGTAATGTCATTATGTGCCCATTCATTTTGTACCAAGGAATAAATCAGACATTCTGCAAATGCACTCTTTTCCGATAAATAATTACACCCTGTAGTGCACTCCTACCTTGCCTCTGCCACCCCTTGTCTAAAAACCCCATTGCAGTGAATAACTGCCAGCTGGCAATACCTGTTGCAAATCTAAATCACTCTAAACTGGTTTGACCCAGAAAACTGGAGCAGTCCAGTTGAATTTGTGCATCATGCCTATGTACTGTATGTAAAAGCCTGACCGGGCGGAGTTAAAGCGACCACTGAGACACAGGGAAGGAGAGGTGAAAGGCTTTTAGGGAAGCTCGTGTGGGTGACTTTATCCGTCTTATCCTAGAAAGCAAACGAATCCTGGCGGACAAGTCATGCGCACGCAAGGTTTTCTGCTCCAGATGTGAAGTTCATGGTTATACCTCAAGGCGTGTCAGAGATGGAAATCGAACAGACAGCTTGTTTTTAACCTTGCCTTTTGTTACCAAGGCTGTGATGAACGAGTGAATGATCTCTCGGGCTTGTGCACTCCGAGGCTGAAAGCGCGCACTGCAGCGGTGCCATGGCGGGAGCGGCTCTGGCGGGTCTCTCCGTGATGCTCGGTGCGGGTTTCCTCGCCTGGGACTGGTCGAGCCAGAACCAAGTGGAGAATGATCCTGCGGTACCGAACCCCCGCAGACCACCGCACATCATCTTCATCATGACAGACGACCTGGGTTTCAATGATATCGGCTACCACAACCCTGACATGCGCACACCCACGCTGGATAAGCTGGCGGCGAATGGAGTGAAGCTGGAGAATTACTACGTGCAGCCGATCTGTACACCTTCCCGTAGCCAATTCCTCACCGGCAGGTAAATCTAACGCTAATGCGTGCCTGTAGATTGTAGACATCTGAATGCAACAGTTTACACACCCTTGGGATAAGTCATAAACATAAAGACAAAGAAATGAAAATGATAACATTTTGGTGTGTCTGGTTTCACAGATGTCCCTTAAAAATGCTTTGTTAAATGGATTTTTGTAGAAAAAAATGATTTAAAAAAAATATTTCCCCTTTTCACTATGGGGGATGCAAACTTTTGCATTCAGTTCTATACCTTTCACCCCAGACTGCCACCTCACCTCCTTACAAAAAAAGGGTAGCTACTTATACAACTGTACCTTTTTTTTTTGTCGCTGGGGTGGTACCATAATCTTCTGTACTTTTAATATGCATCTTTCATCTGGAAATGTGGATATAATATACATGTAAACAAGATTCAAGATGCATAACTGAACCAGAGTTATCTTTTAGCTTTAAAGTAAAGCTCTATTGGTATGCTCTATGCATATTACCAGGTTAAAGATACATAATAAAGGTTAAAAAGGTGTCTGTGCGAGGATCTCAGTGACAAGGAAAAGTACAGTTCAGTAACCTTTGTTTCTGAGAGTGTAGTGTGTTTTGTCTTAAAACCTGCACGCACTCCAATGGCAAAGATGTCTTCAGATCTTTTTGCATCTTTTTCCTCCATATGTTGTTATATGATGTAATGATGCCATTATATGGCATTAACAGTAGCTTAAGTGAAGCCAACCAGAAGTATGGTATAGTTATGAAGTCATTTCACAACACTTCAGGTCTAAACTAATAAAGCTTCATTACTACTAGATATTTCAAAATGACCTAGATTACAGAGAATTATCAGTTGAATATTATGATTATGATTATGATGATCCTGATTATCCTGATGACACATACAAATCATAACCAAAACCAAGCAAAGGAATAATGCAGTGCTGAATTAACACATACAGCATTCAATCACCACATGGGGATTTCTATTATATGATAATTGCTCTGAGGGCGCCATGGTGGCTCGCCAGGTAGCATTGCCACCTCACAGTTGCAGGGTCCTTGGTTCGATCCTGAGCTCAGGTTACCGCTTGTGCCGTGTTTCATATGTTATTCATATTCACTGGGTTTTGTCCAGGTTCTCTGGTTTCATTCCATTGTCCAAAAACATGCTGGTAAGCAGATTAGTTTTGTAGGCAGTCCAGACTTCCCAGGACAGGCTCTGGATCCACGGACACATCCTGATAACTGGCCTTAGTACTGATGAACATCTGCAGTGTTTATACAAATCCTGATGTAGACAAGACAGCCAATAAATTGCAAGTCATTCAATACTGGCAGTTTGCTAGTTGTCATTATATGATTCTATGATTAATCATTTAGACAATGCACATGACCATGCATCAGTAATCCTGATTGTTAAACACAATCCAGCAGTACAGAAATACTGAGTAGCCATTGTATGATACTGAATAATCATTCCTACACACTCTTAGAAGGTAAACCCTAAAGGGCTCTCCTGGCTGTCCCTCTGGGGGAACTCTTGAACGTTCTATGTAGGATTTCTATGTAGAAAACTAGAACTATCACCCGCCCAGAGGACCCCTTTTTCCTATTGACGTGTAAGGGAAATTCCAGTAGAAAACTCTAAGATTGTAATGGTTCCAACCTTGTAAACATGTAACTGAGGAATTCAAACTGGCCATAACTGGAACTGGTAGCAGCAGTAGGTACTGTAGCAGCTGAATCCAACAGAAATGACTTGCAAACATTGCGGACTAAAGAAGTTTTTATGCTACTGAAGATTTTCAATTCAATATTATTTATATAGTGCTTTTAGCAATGAACATTGTTACAAAACAGGTGTGGCTTTTCAGAAAGGAATTTAGATTTAGATTCTTAATGAACAAGCCAGAGGCTTTTGGGAATAGGAGCATGATTACCATGGATAGCAAGTAAAAGTTACCATAGTTGAACTTCTTCTGATGCAGGTGTGTAAAAAGTTTCATCCTCCCTCTCCTCAGGTATCAGATCCACACGGGTCTCCAGCATTCGATCATCAGGTCCCGCCAGCCCAACTGTCTGCCTTTTGACATGGTCACCCTGCCACAACGCCTCCAGGAGGCCGGCTACTCCACGCACATGGTGGGTAAATGGCATCTGGGCTTCTACAAACGTGACTGTCTCCCCACTCGTCGCGGCTTTCATACCTACTTTGGTTCGCTGACAGGCAGTGTGGACTACTACACGTACGACTCCTGTGATGGCCCAGGCAGGTGTGGCTACGATCTCCATGAAGGTGAGACAGTGGCATGGGGATATCGGGGAAAATACTCGACACATCTGTACACACGCAGAGTTCGGAAGATTCTGGCATCGCACAATCCATCTGGACAGCCTCTGTTTATTTTCCTGTCCTTCCAGGCTGTTCACACTCCCTTACAGTGTCCTAAGGAGTACATCTACCCGTATCGTGGCATGGGGAATGTTAATCGGCGCAAATATGCAGGCATGGTCTCATCAGTGGATGAGGCAGTACACAACGTGACATATGCGCTCCGGAAATATGGTTATTACCGCAACAGTGTGATTATCTTCTCTACAGATAATGGTGGCCAGCCTTTATTTGGAGGAAGTAATTGGCCACTCAGGGGCAGGAAGGGGACATATTGGGAAGGTGGCTTGCGTGCAGTTGGATTTGTCCACAGCCCACTTCTCAGGAGACGGCGGAAAGTCAGTAAGGCACTGGTTCACATCACTGATTGGTACCCAACACTGGTGCGCCTGGCAGGGGGAAATGTATCTCAAATGCATGAGCTAGATGGGTATGACATGTGGGAAACGATCAGCGAGGGCAAGGAGTCCCCACGCTTCGAGATCCTCCACAACATCGACCCACTGTATGTGCCTTCACGCCACGGCTCACTCCCAGGTGGATATGGCATCTGGAACACTGCTGTACAGGCAGCAGTGCGAATGGGAGACTGGAAGCTGCTGACAGGAGAGCCGGGTTATGGAGATTGGACACCACCACAGGTGTTAGGAAACTTCCCAGGGGGCTGGTGGGATCTTGAGCGTCACGCCGAAGCCCGCAAATCACTATGGCTGTTCAACATCACAGCAGATCCGTATGAGCGCTACGACATGGCTGAACAGAGGCCTGATGTGGTAAAACAGCTGTTGGCCAGGATAGCGTTTTATAATCGTACAGCTGTGCCTGTGCGCTACCCTGCTGAGGACCCAAGGGCAGATCCAAGTCTGAATGGAGGGGCGTGGAGGCCCTGGGCTGGGGACAAGGAAGCAGACAGATGGCACCAAGTTTATCACAGGAGGAGGAATGACAAAAATAAGAAGCTGAGCAAGATGAGGTCATTTTTCAAGAAACTGAACACAAAGATTATGTCCAATAGGATATGAGTGGTATACATGTGATAAATGTGATTTTCTTCATAACCTTCTGAAAACCTTTTGGAAAATTCAGATGAAAGTCTTTTGCTTAATTATGCGTTACGAGCTTCTCATGTTTGACTGTATCTTATTACATACTCTACCTCTCCATTTTTTTCTCTACTTGTGTACTTTGTAAGGCCCTACACTCTTATAAATGGGTTCTTCAGCTGTTCCTTTAGGGGAACCCTTAAACGTTCTGTGTAGAATCCTACAACGGTGCTTCCCTTTTAGAAATGGTTTGAAGCAGAGCCTGTTTAGGAGGCGAAAAACCCTTAATTATTCTAAAAACCTTTAAAAGACCATTGAAGAAATCCCCCCCCCCCCCCCCCCCCTGCCTTTTAAAGAGTGTTATGCATTCCTAGTACAACCTAAAAGAAAGGGCTGAGGACTTACTGACGGATTAATGTAATGAATGAAGGAATGCATTTTTGTGGTGGTCTACTCTAGACAATCATGCATTTACAATGCTCCTGGATGCCTTTAAAAATATTAACACTGTGGACTTAAAAAAAAAAGACAAAAACAAAACATTGTTTACCTGGACCAGCTGCTTTTCATTTGTTTACATATTCCTTTTTAAATGGAGTGTTTAAATCACAATGATCAACTGCTCGCCAGACATCCTAGTATTTGGCATAATATGTGTTGTGTGTTCTGCATGCGTTGATGGGTAAAATTTGTTATCTCCACTAAGAGACTTCCCTCTAGTGGTCACATGGTGGTATAAACAAACGTGGATCTTGAGAGCTGCAAGAAATTTCTTACTTTTAAATTTTTTAAAAGTGATGTTTCATGAAAATCAACATAAAATACAAATAAATACAAACTAAATAAGTTTTAAAAGAGAAGCAAAGGAAGCTTGTGGCTTTATTTGTATTACTTTCTGAGTTTTGTACATATTTATTCCAGAGTTTATTTTTTTATCCTCTCCATATTGATTTATTTTGTAGTTATTTATTCCTAAAGATGTTTTAATTTATTTATCCTATTTTATTTTATTATTTTTATTATTTATTTTAAATATTTTAATTTCTGTATTTATTGCAGGATTTCCATATTTTCTATTCCTTTATATTCATATGATAATGGGAGTGCTTTTGCAACAGACGACACACTGATGAGGCGTTTCTTCAAAGTCCCTAGTGGACTGTGATGGTACTGCAGCGGGTCTTCAATATAGGCTTTTAACTACAAAATAATGGGTAAAAATGTATTATTAACCAATTTCAGATATTAATAGCTAAAATGTATTAATCATTATTTCTCCAAAATATGTTAATCATTATTTCATTCTGAAAGATTTCAGATTGTTTGCTGTGATGGTTTTTGAGTGATATTTATCTCAAGCCTGTGTTTTATATCAAGCTGATCAGTATCTTCTCTAATGGGTGTGAGATCTTTAAGAAGGCACATTGTAGTTAATTATAACGTATAATTATGGTCAGGACCCTGTTTCCCAAAAGTGACATAAAAAATAATACTATCTTAACTGGTACAGAGTGGGAGTGCAGTGAAATGCCATTAAAGGATTCTAGACTTCTGGAAACTCAGCAGTGGTCCATTCAGGTTAGGGAGCTTTTGAGGCCGTTCATATGGGTCACACATTGACCTATTTTGATTTCTTTTTATCATTTTAGTGTTTTAATAAAAGATAGCATTTAAGAAGGGCTTAAATATATGACTATCAAGCTATTAGTGTGATTAATTAATAGAGCCGTTTCCATCTACGGAAACTATCAATCACTCAGGGGTAATAATGAGATACTGTGACACTGATATTTCACATCATAATCAAATTAAAGAAAAAATTAATACGTAAAAAAAAATGTTTTTAACACAATTTATATTACCAAATGAAATATTAGCATATATACACGATTTTGTTTATTTTATTTATTAATGTATTTGAGTACTGTATTTATTATTGTTTTAGCATATCTAACCCTATACTGTGTCAGTAATAAATGCATGCATTATTTTCTTACATTTTTTTTTTTTTTTTTTTTACAGTGCAGCAAAATAATAGCCCTGAGCTCATGAGGCATTTACAAAGCATAATGTTTAAAATTAAACTCTGAAGCAAATGTTTCAGCAATAGTATAATAAAAAAGCAGCAACCATGACTATGATAATCTCAGTTCTACATATGCTTACATGTGATACCAATAACAAAAATAAAGAACTTCTCTTTGCATTCAGTAGGAAAGATTGATAACTCAGTGGTTAGGACGTTGCACTACTGCCACTGCTGGGCCCTTAATCAAGGCCATTATCCCTCAACTGAATGAGATAAATGTCAGTCACTCTGGATAAGGGCGTCAGCCAAATGCCCTAAATTTAAACACAATACAGCAAAGTGACATAAGGTACCTTGTGGCCTAATGAATAACAAATAGAAAAAAAGAGTAGCTTTCACGTTGCCTTGCTAATTCACTGCTTATATCATGAAACAGAGAAAAGTGACTTAACTTTGCTTAACTGCATAAAAAGTAGTAGCTAAATAATCAGATGGCTAATAATAAAGTGTTTATAACCAGTATAAAGAAAAACAACAACATCAGCAATACTCAATTGTGGGGGGCAAATGGACAGATAGTGTAGTTGCTCTGGTGTAGAAGGATACACTGTGATTCCCTTTCGGTTTGGTTCAGCAACTTGACTTTGAGCATGTACATGAAGTTGAACAGTAATAATAATAATAATAATAATAATAATAAAAACAAACGTGATCAGAGTGAGAGTTCGTGAAGATTAGTTTGGCTGAAGTCAGCCTGCTATGCACGTGCAGCCCACGGCGATGCTCTCCACCACGGTGCGGTAACGCGGCACGCACTTCTTCTTCTTCTTGCGGGGACACTGCAGCCGCCGCACCGGGATCTTGGCGTAGATGAGCACGCTGGTCATTGAGCGGTCCTCCTGCATGGTGAACGGGTTAATGCAGCCCGCGCATGCGCACTTGGCCTCCGGTATGTCGACGGGCCTGCGGTTCTCGTCATGATTGATCCTGGGGCAGTACAGGGTGGAGTATACAAATAACGACACTTGTTACATTGTTATCTGAAGTTCATGCAAACTGATACAGGATGTTGGTATAACATACAAATCACGCACTTTGTTTTGCTACACAAATATTTACATGTTCTAGGTTGCATCACTTTGCTTTATATTCAGAGGTTTACAGTCATCACTGTAATGCTATATTTCTTCATCGCTCACTCCATTAATAACAGCAGAGTGCAAATGTTTCTAGGCCAAAAAATAAACAAATAAAGGGTATTTAATTATCCTTCTACCTTTAATACGTATCTTTCACACGGAAGCGTGAATATAATGTACGTTTTGAAATTATTTAAGTTACACAACTGGACTGTAAGTAGGTTTTAAAGCCAAGTTTTAAAGCCACACTAGCTACATATGCACCTTTCTAGGTAAAAGATAGACACTAAAGGTACACAAAGCAGATACACTTAGAGGTACCAACCCAGTTTAGTGCCTTTCTTCTGAGAGTGGACAAAAAAAGAAAAAGAAAAGAAGTTGTGTCGTTCAAATCCAACACATAAGGCAAAATCAAAAATAGTTCCAGAAGAAAGAAGCCAAAGTTTTGTCAATAGACTTTACCCCCCCCCCCCCCCCCAAAAAAAAAAAAAAATAAATAAATAAATAAAAATAAATAAATAAATAACAATTAAAACGGAGGCAGTTAATAAGATTAATTTATTGCCAATTACCGTGGGTTTACATGCACAATGAACTTGTATTATTTGTTGTAACTGTATTATTTCTTTGTATTATTTGTATTAGATAATATTTACCTTATATTCACACTTATGAACTGATACCATGTTCTCACTCAATCAATAGCCTACAGTATCTAAATATTTTCTTCATACACTAAAGGAATTTCTGTGAAACCTAACACACTAAATAGCTATATCTATAATAATAAATAATATATTATAATTCTATTATAATATAATAGTATCTATAATATCTATATATCTACATATCTATCTATCTATCTATCTATCTATATATATATATATATATATATATATATATATATATATACATATATATATATATATATATATATGGTTAAAATTAACATCTCTGTGTAAAAGCAAAATGTTTGCACGCATTTCACCAATATCCTTATGTCACAATGTGGAATTTAATTTTGAAATGTAATGAATAAATATATCCGTAAATAAATAAATAAACAAACGGTGGAAAGGCGGATGCCCGACTCACCTGTATGACCACGGGGAGAGGCTTCGACTGTTGGACATCCACAGGTGGCGGTCCACTACGCACTTGCTTTTGGACAGAGCCGGGTTGTTCCTCACCTGGGACACCATGTCATCTATGGCCTTGTCGAAGTCCACCTCTTGTTCTCCGGCTCCTGCTGTGTGGTCTCCGGTCAGAATGGGGTCGAGGGGAATCTGGAAGGAAGTGGCGTTGCGCTGCGGCTGCGTGTCCTGCTGGCCCTCCACTTTGCGCTTCCGCGCTTTGCCTTCTTTGCGCGCCAGCGCCATGACCAATATATCCGCCAGCATCAGCACCATTAATAGCTGTTTGTGTATGAGAGAGGATCAGATCAAGTATCAGTTCAAAACAGCGTTATAAGTATAGATTTCCTACACACATGTAGCAAAAACGCATCGGAAATGTTCAAACCCGCCACACCATCTCGACTCACCTCGTTCCAAAATCTGCCCATGGTTTCCACTCAGCTCGCTGCGATTACATTTGGCACACGTGTTCGACCATGTATTAAACACCTTTTGGCGCGATCAGCATGCGTGTCACTACATACCAGGTTTTGTCACAGGTGAAGACACACCTGTGCTGGGCAGCTGAAGGTGGAGCCAAATGAGCGTTAGAGTCAGTGCGGTCAGTGAGTGTACACAACACTACTGCTGTAATAGTGAGGAAATGAGCACAATACAGAACAGGACAGTTTTAAGGACAGATTTTAAAACCTTACAGTACTCAGTACTACAGGCTACAGGATCTTTATACCTATATTTATCAGTATGATGCTCCAGTTATTATAAGTTGATAATTATGGCAGGAATATCAGCACTGGTTAAGCTAATCCCTACTTGTAATACTCCCAATAAAGTAAATTAAAAATAATGATTAGCCTAAATATGTTCTGAACTCTCTGCTTGTTCATATTAGTTCGGAGAAACGGGTTTATATATATAAAAGATTAGGGCATTATTTGCAGTCTAAGTGGGCAAGAAATTTTGAATCATCACTACTTTGTGCCTTATTGTGCTCTCCTTGTCTGCTTTGCCCCCTTTTTACTTAAATACGCCTTTTATTTCTTTTTCAGGAAGTTCTTAAGCCCTGTTGCCACAAAGCAAACAAATAGTACTTTGAAGGTCTATAGATGCACTCTGGGAACTCTCTCTCATAGAACATTGCCTGCCGCTATGGACATGAGGCATCCAAGGTTTTGTCTTTGATCCTCTTTTATTGGCATGTGCTTCTTTTCAATGGATCCTATTGAGATGACCAAAGAAAGAACACCTGTTTTTGAGGCAGGTTAGGGCAATTCATTAGCGAAGCCTCCGCTTCAAAAGAGCAGAGTTTTTAAGTGTGTTAAACACTCAGCTGTAAAAAAAAAAAAAAAAAAAAAAAAAAAAAATGGCCCAGTTATACAACTGGGAGAGCAACAAAATAGATAATATAGACTACTTATTCTTGTGAATAACAAAAGGAAACAGTCTACATATGCAACATAATGCCCATAATATCCATTACAATGATCCTGTGGTGGATCTTATATGAAATAAAAAATATAAGAATTGTACACTGGCATTTAATGCCAAACAAAGGGGATTCAAAACATAAAAGAAACAGCTTAAGGAACTGCAAAAATGTTTGCCATCTGAATGAACAGGAAAACATACACACACACACACGTACACACACACACTCACACATGTCATGGTAAAAAAAAAAGTATACCCTCCTTCAACTTTATGTTTTATTTATCAAGGTGTGAGGTGTGGTCCTCACCAGTTTCTATAACCAAAACAAATAATCTCAGGTGACAACAAAAACACAACAGATTTCAATATGTAGTCATTTTTTCCCTAAAAGTAAACCATGTGGCAAAAATAAGTACATCATGTAATTCAGTAACATGTAGAACCATCTTTAGCAACAATAACTTGAAGTAAACATTCATTGATGTTTGAGGGCATTCATTTATTCACAGCTCTCTTAAGATCCTGCCACAGCATCTCAGTGAGGTTGAGGTCTGGACTTTGACCGGGCCATTCCAACACCTTCATTTTTTTCTTCTTTACCCATTAAGATGTCGATTTGCTGGTGTTCTTGGAACTACTGTCCTGTTGCATAACCTAATTTTGGCCCAGTATAAGCTGATGGAGAGATGGCCTCACATTTGTCTCAAGAGTATTCTGGTATAAAGTGTTTATCATTGTTCCAATGACTGCATGTTTCCCAGATCGTGTGGCTGTGAAACATTCCCAAATCATCACTCCTCCACCACCACGCTTTACAGTTGGTATGAGGTGTTTGTGGTAATATGCTGTGTTTGGTTTCCACCAAACATGGCAGTCCGGAGGATGACCAAATATCCACACCTTGGTCTCATCAGTCCAAAAGACATTGTTCCAGAACTTCTGTGGTTTGTTCAGATGCAGTCTTGCTGCCAAATTCTTCTTGGAGAGAAGGGGCTTTTTCCTAGCCACTCTTCCATGAAAGCGTTGTCATTCAGTCTTTTCCGATTATTCTGTCATTAACATGAATGTTTCTTGTGCTTACAGATGAGTGTAGGTCATATAATGTAGCTGTTTGGATTTTATTTATATCTCTGTTCTGACCTTGGACTGAACTTGCTGGGACTCCCGCTCCTGGGAAGAACTCTCTTGAAAGCTCTCCAATTGTAAACATTCCTCTCACTGTAGAATTGTGAATTTGAAATTGTTTGAAATTGATGATGGCCTTATAACCCCTCTGGTTTCTGGATGTTGGTTTACTTTTGGGAACAAATGACTACATATCTATTTATTTATATAGTTTTTTTTTTTTTTTTAAAGTTATTTGTGATATATGAGGGGGCACGGTGGCTTAGTGGTTAGCACGTTCTCCTCACACCTCCAGGGTTGGGGGTTCGATTCTTGCCATGGCCCTGTGTATACGGAGTTTGCATGTTCTCCCCGTGCTTCGGGGGTTTCCCCTGGGTACTCTGGTTCCCTCCCCGATTCCAAAGACATGCATTGTCGGCTGATTGGCATGTTCAAAAAAGTATCCATAATGTATGAATGGGTGTGTGAATGTATATGAGATTGTGCCCTGCGATGGATTGGCACCTCTATTGGAACATGTGACAGCTGTTTCTTGTGCCTTGTTAAATTGATTGTTTAAACACTTAATAGCCCTGAATGTCTACTCTTAGTTTTAACATTAGGTTTCACCTGTGAAGACTGCATTAGTAGTTAAAAAAAAATGATAAACCAACATGTCTTTTGTCTGCCAATGTACAGAGAAATGCATCCCAATCTAATTGGAAGGAACTTCATCATGCAGCAAGATAATAACCCCAAAAGCACTGCCAACTCAACAAAGGACTTTATTGGGTGGAAAAGTGGAGGGTTTTAAACTGGACAAGTCAGTCACCAGACCTTAACCCACTTAAGCAGCATTTCAGCTCCTGAAGAGGAGTCTGAAGGGAGAAACCCCCTAAAAACCCCTAAAAACAAACTACAACTGAAAGAGGCTGCAGAAAAGGCTGGAAATGCTTGATGCAGTTATTGCAAGCAAGGGATATGCAACCAAATATTAAGTGTTATTTACTATATTTTACTACTATACGTTACTGTACTTTGCTCACCTAAAAATTGGGTGGTCTGTCACCAAAGGTGCCATGTTCTAAGTTGTTTAACACATCATAGACTTAAATATCAGGCAAGTGACAGCTGAAATTCTGATCTATCGTCTCATATTCATCTTTTGATCTCAAATTCAAATGTCTTTAGTGTATAACAAAAACAATAGAATTGTCTTTGCCATCCCATTACAATCAGAGGGGACTGAATATATAATAATAAGAATATATATAATCCTTACAAAATTTGCTTAGTTTTTGTACATTATAAAGATTTTTTTTATCGAACTAGGCTACTGACATGTGCAACTATTATAAGCAAAACAGTCTTAATTTTCTTTGTGATTAACACCACTGACAAACGTATTCACTGGTACTGCAATAAGAAAAACCTTTAACTGCAAAGAATTTTTGTCCATGGCTATCCCCCCCTTTCATGTACATACATGGAACCCACCTGGAAACCCAATAGCTTTATTTATTTCTCATAAAACAAAAGAATCAGGCTCCAATTTAATCTCCATTGAAATTGAACCTTATGTTTGAGGTTTGTTCTCTTTGTGGTATGACAGTAAAGTGTCTTTTGACAGGTTTTTCAAAAACACTAGGAAGAGACATCTAATACCTTCTCACCGCCTGAGTCTTTTTTATTGACTTGGAGTACACACATCCGCTCCCTTCATGTGTTCAATTGTTTTAAGTGTCTCATATTTCTACCATAATAGTGGAAGTTGGTTCTGAATTTTAGATTTATGAAAGGCAACATTATTTCATTCAGCTGTCTGATTTGTGAAAGGCAACCTTTTTGTATTTCACATAATTTATGAGGGCAGGCGAAAGAACAGGATACACTATGAGAAGACAAACTTTAAAACTGATCAAAAGCTGTATTGTCTGCTCAAATAAATGTACATCTTAAGACCGGAATACTTTACACCCCTGAAATCATTATCACACCAGCCTTGATGTTTCCACATGTTTACCCTTCATGGTATGTGCCAATATTTTTTACTGTATTACAAAATACATAACACACACACACACACACACACACACACACACGCACACACACACACACACACACACACACACACACACACACACACACACACACACACACACACACACACAAATAATAATACTCTAAGGGTAGGGCTTCTCTTTGGCCATGAAAGGATGCACATGGTCAGCAACAATACTCAAATTGGCTTTAGCATTCAAGTGATGATTGATTGGTATTTACAGGCCCAAAGTGTGCCAAGAAATCATTCTGCACACCATTACACCACCTCCACCAGTCTGGACTGTTGACACAAGCCAGGTTGGGGCCATGGATTCGTGCTGTTGGCACCAAATTCTGCCCCCACCATCCGTGTGCCTCAGCAGAAATCCAGAGTCATCAATTCAGGCTACGTTTTTCCAGTCTTCAGCTGCCCAATTTTGGTGAGCCTGTACCCACTCAGCCTCAGCTTTCTGTTCATGGCTGACAGAAGTCAAACCCAACGTAATCTGCTGTTAGCCCATCCTCAAGAGTCGACATGTGCATTCTGAGATGCTTTTACAATTGTACAGAGTGCTTATCTGAATTACTGCAGACTTTCCATCAGCGCAAACCAGTCTGGCCATTCTCTGTTGACCTCTCTCATCAACGAGGCATTTCTGTCCACAGAACTGCCACTTGCTTAATGTTTTTCTTTATTGCCCAATTGTGAGTAAACTCTAGAGACTGTTGTGTGTTACAATCCCAGGAGATCCGCAGTTCTAGAAATACTCAAACCAGCCCGTCTGGCACCAACAATCATTCCACGGTCAAAATCACTAAGATCACATTTTCCTCATTCTGATGGTTGAGGTGAAGATTACCCGACGCTGCTGTCCATATCTGCGTGCTTTTATGTACACATTTTATGTATATGTAATGTGCATGTACGTACATTTTATATGTGTGTGTGTGTGTGTGTATATATATATGCATATATATATATATATATATATATATATATATATATATATATATATATATATAGTAAGTTGTTGTATATATGGTTGTGATTGGTAGGCTAACTGTGATGTGATTAGCTTTGCAGGAAAACGCAAAAATTAATCTGTAAGAGACTTCACCTAACACAATTATCATCTCGACTTATCATTCTGAAATGATTACTTCGTCATCTATAATCTATTACTAGTCACATTTTATATACTGTAGTTCACAAATCACAGTGGTCACATTCACAGTCACCACAAGGGAGAGCAATTTCAAATCCCGTGGATGAGTGCTGTTCTCGCGATATCTGCCTCACGACTAATTCGGGCGGAAGTAGTTTTGCAGCCTCTTTTCCGGCGGCCATAGCGGAATAATCGGTAGGGTAAGCGATGATGGCAAATCTGTATAACTTCTATCTGTGTCCATCCGCACCACTTTAGTGTCTAAAAGGTTCAAATCTCCATTCTCGGATATAGAACCGTACAAATGTTCACAAGACGGTGATATTTGTGAATAAAGTCACTGCAGACTCCCAGTTTATGTGCCGAAAGGCCGAGCTAGCATACTGCTAGCTAGCATTCACACACCGCTCTGTATGACTAAAAATGTCCAGACGTTTGGACTCTTAAGAGGACACTTTGGTTATATTTACAGTGTATATGTTTATGAAGGTTAAAGGGGGAGGAGGAGTAAACTTTTTTGAGTTATTTCTGGTCTGCGTTAAAACGCTTTTTGTAGCTTGTGGCTTCACGTTTCCATGTTATGGCAGTTATGAATGGTCTTGTAATGTGGCACTGTTTGTAGGTGTCCGGTAAAGTAAAGCCCTTAATTAATTAAAGCACTTAATTATTAAAGAGCTACTGTCTTCATTTATTTCAGATTTAAGAGTTGTGATAACTGAAGTTGTGTTTATTGTGCCAAAGGAAATGGTTGTGTAGTATGTGTTGTGTATGGTTACCCTTTAAAAGTTGGCCTGTAATTCCCTTTTACACAGTTTTTTTAGTGTGTGCACAGATCAATCAGTGTATTACCACCAGGCCTTGTTGTGCTCGCTGTTTGTGGGCTGACTTGTCATCTTTTTTCTTGTCCACAGCCATCATGAAGATCAATCGGTTTGTGACCTCCTCCCGGCGTAAGAACCGCAAGAGGCACTTCAATGCCCCGTCACACATCCGCAGAAAGATAATGTCTTCACCTCTGTCCAAAGAGCTCCGCCAGAAGTACAACGTAAGGTCCATGCCCATCCGGAAGGACGATGAGGTCCAGGTAAGACTGTCAGCGTAGCGGGAATGTCCTACTGTCTTAAGTTTGTATTGATGTGCCTGATTTTGTATTCAGTATGTCTACATGGACAACGATAATCAGATATTAAGACGATACTCTGATTAAGAAACTCCCATGTAAACGGTGATTATTAATGACCTTAATCTGACTAAAGTCATACTCGAAGTAAACACAAATGGAATTAAGACATGTGGAGTATTCCTGTTTTAGTCGTATTATTGACATGTATTACAGACATGCACACACTGTAATCACATTATTAACATCGTGTGGGAGTTTTCACCGCATTTTGTGACAGGGCACGTACACACACGGCAGTGCTCAACCATTAGATGGCAAACAAGAGAGCATGGCTGCGTCCGAAACCTTTACATGTATATTGGTTACCATATAGTCCGTAAGTATGTGGTCGGATGCAGCCCATGGCTTCAAGCTGTCGTCTGTTTGCACGTATAGCATGACAAATAATTAACTGCACTTGAAGCTTTTGGAAAATTTTAAATGAAACACCCAAAACTGTATACGGTACCATAACAAAGACCAACTGTGTTGATGCATGAAATTCTGGAGGGAACGTCGGACGGCGTAGCGTGGGGACGTAATGACGTGTGCCATTAATCGATCTATGTTCTATAACGTGTAAAAAAGAAAAAGGAACATGAAAGGTATATTCTAAAAAACTACTTATGTAAACACCTTAATCAGAATATTGTCTTATTCAGAATAAGTTAAGTAATTTGATTATTTTGCAGTCCGTGTAAACTTATTGATTGATTTGTCCCGGGTTTGCCAGAAAGAATTCTTTCAGCATGTGTAAAGATTGGTGGTCTTTGAACGCGTTATTTGACGGACTTACTGATGGCCGTTTTAGCGCCATTACAGTTATATTTCTGTTTATCTTCATAAACCCCATTTTCTGCACAAGCCCAGGTCGTTCTGATTGATCTAAGCAGAACAGATATTGTCTTTAATTACAAGTTATCATTAGGAGATCATCATATAATCTGGCATGGAGAACATTTTGCCTGTCACACAGTCTCTTAAAGTGTTTGTCCAAGATTTTATTGTGATCGTGTTATGTGGTGTGACGAACTTTAAAGACCTCATTCTTCTAAAGCCAGGTTAAATCGGTGTCTATCAGCTGCCGCCATTAAACAAACTGTTAAGTGACATAATGTCTTGCATAGGACACGCTGTAACTTGAACTTCTGTTTAGTGGATTTCAGGTTGACATGATGTTTCCGATATAGTAATGTCTAATGTACAGGGTGTCCCAAAAGTCTCCATACATGGTGCACTATGTTTTCCAGCATCACGTCGGTTGTGTCTTCGTCAGTGGATGTTTGTGGACGTCCACAAGACTGGACTTCCAGTCTTTTTGAATTTGTAAATAAGTTTGACAACAGTGTCGTGTGTTGATGTGCTCGCCATGTTTCCTGTTAAAGTCCATCGCAACCTTGTGACAGCTTCCTGATCCAGCCATGAGAGTAATTTCAATACGTTCTTCTTTTGTCAAAGGCGTTCTTAAAGACTGTCTGGAAAATGTACTTGTATATTAATTATGGAAAATATTTGAAGACATTTTGTTAGTGTTTATTTCCCGTTCATGGAGACTTTCAGGACACACTGTTGTATATTGATGGGCAACAATGCAGCAGAGATTTCACACTAAACACTGATATAGACTCGGACAGTTGTAATTTTCGTGTACTAGACAACTGTATTGATGTTTAACATCCTTGTTTTTGAACAGGTGGTCCGGGGACACTACAAAGGCCAGCAGATTGGCAAAGTTGTCCAGGTATACAGGAAGAAATACGTCATTTACATTGAGCGTGTGCAGCGTGAGAAGGCCAATGGAACCACCGTTCATGTGGGCATCCACCCTAGCAAGGTGTGTTATTTTAAACTGTGTATTTGGCTGTGGCTTTAAAGACATAAAAGATGTTTACGCAATAGTTTTGAATATTGAGCTGATATCTGGATAGTGTTTATCCACATAAATGCATTCAAGATGCATTTAAATCACAAACATGATCATCTCTTTGCCATTGTTGTACAGAGTGTAAGTACTTTCTGTCCAAGTCCTGTTTAATAAATAAAGCCACTCCCAAAGCATTGTCATAAGGCATGTGGCTTTAGACCAGGGATTTTTAAATGTATTTATTTTTAAACTACACGTATGCAAGATGACAATCGTGCATATCCTGCGTTTATTTGCCATGTCAATTGTATGTGCCCCAAAGGATGATCACAATGCGTGTGGTGCAGTGCCTGTGCAAACAAACCCGGGTCTATATGAAGCTCTCTGATGGGTTCGACATTAGCAGACTGAATAAACTAGAGCTGTGTCTCAAATCACATACGTTTATAAGATTCTAGACTGTTTTTGAGCATAAACGCTAACCAATGTCACTATAAAGTCTTACTATTTGAATTACAAAACCTTTCATTTAGTTTAGCTTGCCAGACGTCTTTGTGTTATAATCTTGTGGATGTTCTACATTTGCATAAGCGCTCCTAGTTATTTACAAATGTAAGCTTACAGTATGTGATTTGGGACACAGCTCATGACGATGGCTAAAAGATAAAACGAGACATGAACAGAGCTTGTCTGTGTCTAATATTTCCAAGTTGTCATGAGATTGCGATTAGGAAAATTTAAGGCTGTGGAAAAGCGGTAATTATTTTGCATAGAACCTAGTAACTAGGAACAAGACAAGTGTTGATGTTATGAGTCGATTTTCATATTGCGCATGTCGGAGCAATCAGATTTTGTCTAACCAGAAATTCATTTAACTACGACCATAAATGCTTGTTATTAAAGGATACAACCCAAACACAATACGCACGATAATTTAGTAGGTAATATAAATACCGGGAGGTATTTACACTGTGGGTAAGGAGGCCAGGCAAGCCCTTCACACCACATCAGACTAATTTGTGAATTCAGAACACAAACGTTAAGTGAAGTTGTAACAGTAAATGTAGGTGACCCCGACAGCACATCTGTACTCTGCTCCCCTGTCTTGTTTGTGGTGTGATCCCTAGTTTAGTTTTAGCTCATGTTGGTCCATTCACACCTGAATTGTCAAAGATGTTTATGCATCAGGTGATGTACTTGCTCCCTGTTTTCTGAGTCTCTACTGATCCTAAACTTCACACCACATCAGACTAATTTGTGAATTCAGAACACAAACGTTAAGTGAAGTTGTAACAGTAAATGTAGGTGACCCCGACAGCACATCTGTACTCTGCTCCCCTGTCTTGTTTGTGGTGTGATCCCTAGTTTAGTTTTAGCTCATGTTGGTCCATTCACACCTGAATTGTCAAAGATGTTTATGCATCAGGTGATGTACTTGCTCCCTGTTTTCTGAGTCTCTACTGATCCTAAACTCTCTTAAGACACTGGTCACTAACCCTGTTCCTTGAGATCTACCATTCTGCAAGTTTCATCTCTAACCAAAAGCTAACACTTGTTTTAGAAGATCAAGAAATTCTCAAGGCAGTGATTAGATGGTCAGGTGGGCACGATTGTGGTCGGAGATGAAGTCTTCACAATGTTAGCTCTCCAGGTGCAGAGTTGGTCACCACTGCTCTAGGTTGACTTGTAATTTTTGATTACGACCAAAGGGTGCCTCAAGCAATCGCCTCAAGATCACTATGGGAATGCTTTACAAATAGTTTGATAAAAATCTCGGAATGAAAGATCAATTTGAAGATCTTGAATAGTTGTATCTGAGGCTGTAGACTGTTTCTGCAGTTTCTGGAACTTGAAAATCATTCTGCAAGAAACAATAATATAATAATGTCACACAACCAGTCCTAATTGTATGAAAAAGAAATGGTCTTTAATGCTCTGAGCAGCATTGTGCCACTCTGCTCTTCATTCTTGTGGCTCATGGGGTTTGCTATATTTTTGAAAGCTTTTTATTTAAAATGAATAAAGTATTGTATGGACGTGATTTAAAATGCAAGTATAGCGTGCAGTGCTTCTGAATGTGCCTGTTTCTGAAATGTGGCCAATATTGTGGTGATCACGTGCTAGCAATTGTGTAGCAAGTGAACTGGAAATGGCTTTTTTGAATGCCGTGAAGTAAAGATCTAGATGTTATTTGCTTTACTTTGTCATACTACAGAAGCTGTTACATGGCCACAAATGTCTATTCACTGTTTTTATATACTGCAGCAGTTTCTTAGCAACATACTTTTTTATTCATTGTTACTTTAGGCTAGGAAGGTTATGCCAGGCTTTCAGTTTCATTTCTGAAGACCAGAGGAGCATTTGTGTTGAACTCTTGATGTCAGTCCTACAATATTCTTATAGAAACCTTGTGTTAATCCTTAATGTTGAGCTTCTCCTATTCCACTGGCATACATTGTGTTGCATTATTATATTAATAAGTAGGAAGATTGTTTACTTGGAGACCTTTGGAGTTGGTTGGTTGGTAGGTAGATTCACTGGGTGAAGTCAGAAAGCCAGATCGATGCAAAGCACCTACACGTTACTTGATTAAATTACCTTTTTTCTTTTGACTTAGATGGATTGCTTGTTTCTATATTTATTATAAGTGTAAATTTGTCCCACTTTTTTTCCTTTTTGAACAGGTTGTGATCACCAGGCTAAAGCTGGACAAGGATCGCAAGAAGATCCTGGAGCGCAAAGCCAAGTCACGGCAAGAGGGCAAGGACAAGGGCAAATACAAGGAGGAGACCATTGAGAAAATGCAAGAGTGAACATTACCTTTTTGCTAACAATAAAAGTCCACGAAAAAAAGATTGCACTGTTTGGTCTTTTTGTGACTGTTGTGTGGGGGAAATGATTAGAGTTATAGAGCCTTCAGAAATACATATACTGTATGTGCACAGCACAATCAAATTATTTTCTTTGCAAATCTATCTTGGTAGTAGCTGGGATCAGAGAATAGTCCATGGCATGTTGTATCTGGAGCAGTTGAGATTTAAGGGCCAACAGTGGTGCTGATATTTTAACTCATGACCAGTCCTTACCTCAGATGCTGAATCAATGAGCTAGTACTGCCTGATCTACTGGAGTGTAAGAAACCCAGATTGGGTGGAGTTTGCTGCTTTTATTACAGCTTTACACAATTTCTTCATCTGTGAATTGGGAAAGGGGAAGTTTTCATTTTGAGTTAAAGAAGTAGTCTCTGCTGAACAGTCAGCAGTGATCAGTGTTGAGAATCCTGCTTCTTCATTACGTCAGATCATTTGGCTATGCTCCTTCTGGATCCCCAAAAGACCTAATTAACATACCAATATTTTACATTTTATTACAAAAACAATTTAAGTTAAATAAGCAGGACACAAAGTGTACATGGACAATACAGTAAACATTGGTGTATTGTAGTTGTGATTTCTGTGCTTCATGATTTGTTTTTATTCAAATTTCTGATAATTGATCGTCTCTCCTAATTCACTTGACAATATACAGGACGTCTTCATCCAGCAGCAGTGCAGTGGATCTCCTCTGTCTCAATGTCTAATACAGTGGTTTTCAAAGTGGGGGCCGCCAGGGGGCCTCAACAGTTTGGTGTGAAATATAAATAAATACATGATATATGTTTTATTTTTAGGGTTTTTTGTTATTTTGATTATAACATGTTATATAAGGGGGATATATTCATAAGTCTGTATTTTTAATGTGTTTTAAAGACATCTTGCAAAAGGGTGGCCTTGGCCAAATGGTAATGCTATTTGGGGGAGCCTTACCCTGGAAAGGTTCGGGAACCCCTGGCTTAATACACACAGCTGAGAGGTGAACACCTCACTGGTCACTTTAATGGGCAGCTCAGGTGTTGAAAAGAGGTTTCAGTGGAATTGTGATTAAATTACACTGCAAGAGCAACGGCATTGCTACAAAAAAAAACAACCCAAAAAGTAAATAGCTCTTGTAAGCTCAAATACCACCCAATAAATGCGGCTCCTACACAAATGATACATGACTAAAAGAGCCGACTACTTATAAATGTACATTGCATAATTATATCTTTAGGAGCCTATGAAGAGTTTTTTTTTTAAATGCTTATGTTTATGCGTTAAAATGTAACATTTTCTCATAATGATGTGAGGACGTGGGCTTGACCTATAATATCTAGGTGTTTTATTCAGGCAGCATACAGACAGGGGAGCCGGGGGGCCTTTGAACAGCGCCATATTCAGCAACTGTAGTTTACCCCCGTCTTAATTCGTTTTTCTACAGTCTTACGATTGTTTTCAATAAATAAATGAAGTCTTCGAAATTTGAGTCTTCTGGGATTCCTCCGTGGAAGTAAAGGATCACAGCAATATCTCTGGGTAACATGAAGACATAATAACCTAAATCTGTCAGAAGGACCCCACATCTAAGTTCTAGGTTTGCCTCTGCCTTCTCCGCGAACGACACATCACTCAAAGAGCCGACTCCTCCCCAAACGACAAATCACTCAAAGAGTTGACTCCTCCGCAAACGACACATCACTCAAAGAGCCGACTCCTCCACAAACGACAAATCACTCAAAGAGCCGACTCCTCCACAAACGACACATCACTCAAAGAGCGACTCCTCAGCGAATGACAACATCACTAATGGCAACAGTTCCACCGGACCGCGGTAATAACAATTTGGGAGATAAACCTTACTGGTGCTCCTGGCCAAATACAATTAGAGTCCCTACGACACGGATGTGAAAAAACAATCAAACAAACCATAAAGTGAAATATACAAAAAAAGATGTGTAATAAAGAAGTTGCTCCGCCTCCCCGTTGTAGACGGTCACGTGACCGACGCTTGGCGCTGTTGTGAAGTTTGTGGAAGTTGGTGAGACCAGCTTCAGCTTCTTCTTCCATTAAAACTGTCCTGTATCTTTGTTTGAAAAGAAAACAATGGCGGAGATGTCTTTCGTGATCTCAGTAAGCGTAATGACCGTGTTTTGGGGTATTATTGGAGGAGTCGTGCCGTGTTTTATTCCTAAAGGACCGAATCGGGGGTGAGTTGATTTTAGCATCGGAGCTAATAAACTGGCTGGGAGGTAGAAATGCAAGTTATAGTATTTAATTTGATTATGTACCATGTATAACTAATCACTTATGCACTTGATAACTTGTCTCAATTTGTTAAATAAAATATTTGACATATTGTTATCTGCTTAAACTTCATTACGAATAGCAAACATAGCAGCGAGCTGAGAGTCACGTGACGGGGCATTGTGTCAGTTTTACACTGGTAGTTCATAAATACAGAAGTAAGGGAATAACAATAAATCTGTAACTGTGTCAAGAAATTACCTGGTTGTTTATGATATTATTAACATCCTTTAAATAATTCATGCTGAGAACGAATGTTAACAAAACAAGTGTAAACTGGCTTTAGGGGAAAGATTAATCATCGAGTCTCCTTCCTTAAAGCTCCAGCTGTGCATCTGGAATCACGTGACAGTCAAATGACCTGAGAAATCTGCTTCAGCATGGCTTTCTAATAAATATTTCAATTAAAAACTGATCATTTTTCATTTCTTACATTTTGGTTTAATGACTCTTTTTACTACAGAGTTATTGTGGTGATGTTGGTGCTAACTGCAGTTTGCTGCTACCTCTTGTGAGTATAATCTTCTGTAATACTGCTACTAATAATAACAGCCTTCAGTAATGTCCATGTGAATGGGATCTTGTAAAGCCCCGTCCCTTTAAACTACAGGGTGTCCCAACAGTCTCCATATACAGGAGACTACAGTACGTCTGACAGCTCCACGTCAGTGGATTTCCGTGGACGTCCACTTCCAGTCTTTTTGAATTTGTTAATAATTTTGGCAGCAGTGTCGTGTGTGTGTGTGTGATGTGCTCGCCATGTTTCCTGTTAAAGTCCATCACAACCCTGCTACAGCTTCCTGATCCGGCCATGAGAATAATTTCAATACATTCTTCTTTTGTCAAAGATATTCTTCAACCAAATATGAAACATTTTGGAAGATGTTTTGCTAAAAAGTGTTAATTTTCTCTATGTATGGAGACTTTTCGGACACACGGTACTATGTTGTTTTCATAGACTCTTTCTTTCTTTATGTTCGTGGTCGGTTGAAAGTCAGACATAGCCTTTGGGTAATAGCCTTTCCATTAGTATTGATTACTCTAAAAAGCACAGGCATGTCGATACAGCAATCAGAGAAAACTGACAGTTCATCCCAGGTCAGGGATTAGTTTATGGTTCTGTATGAAAAGGTCATGTAGTGGATAATAATAACACAATTATTATTATTTTAATTCTTCTTATCATTGTAATTCTTCTTCTTATTGATCATAATCATATTGAATTGTATGGCACTTTGAGTCCAAAGTTGAAAAATATTAAGGTATTTAAAATGAAGGACAGTCTGCAATTGTTATTTATTATATAACAATACTAATGATTATTTGTATAGCAGTTTTAAACAGTTCAAAAGTAATTTACCTAGAAAATATTATTTATAATGTGGCACTTAAAAATAATTATGAATAAATATGAATTGTCAGTTAGTGCCTGTGAAATCAAATCATCTAAATCATAAACAAAGTAACTAAAATACTATATAAGGATTACATCATGAGATATAGGCAAACAAATGATGGGAAAACTACAAATAGTACATTTTTACTGGGTATTTAAGCTTTATATTATCCTCGCTATAAATCTCTTACAAGGGTAAAGGGCAATTAATAAAACAGCTTCTGGTTGCTCTGCGAGTGAACTTTGGGATTAAGTGTAGAAACACTTTAGAGCTTTTAGAGCGTGTTATAATCCTGATGGAAATATTAACACCCCATTAGAAGAAGAGGACTGTTGTATAATTACAGGAACCACATGGGGGCAGCACATACACTTTCCCTGGTTCCTCATCAGTGGGATTTCCCAGATTAACACAATTTATCAGCAGACTCTTTTACACACACTTCTATGAGGTGTGTCTATTCTGTGCAAATGTAACACCACACAGGATGCTTGTTATTTTAAATAACCTGTTGTTGAGGAGGTGATGTATTTGTTTTGACTTCATGCTTGCTCATTGTTTAGCTGGCTGATTGCTATTCTGGCCCAGCTGAACCCGCTGCTTGGGCCAACACTCAGCAACGACACCATATGGTACCTCTATTATCACTGGGAGTAATTCTCAATCATAGTCTCCTTGTCTGTCAGGTAAGCATGCCATCATGTAATACTACCTATTTCAGGTTACACTAATAACTGGTTTGAATTTTTAAATAAACACTTAATCATGTCCTTTAAAAATGTTGTTTGCAGATGTGTGTGTATATATGGCCAAAAGTTCACTTCACTTTCTCACAAAGGGAAGAAGAAATCATACGGTGCCTGTGTGTGTGGTGTAAGACATGATGTATAGATTCGCTTGGTCGTCTTTTGTGGGAAATAATGAACAAACTGAACGTGTATTTTTGTTTTGTATTTCTGTCCATTGCCAAAACCGTGTCCTTGTATTTGGAGTATATTTACTCTGTGCCTCCCTTAATGCATTTCCTTTGTCCTTTTGTATTAATTTAACTAAAAACATGGAATAAAGTTCGCTAGCTGATGTCACTTATTTAAATTTTTTTCTTCCATCCGAGTTTATTTAAAAGATCAAACAGAAATTGTTCTTAAATGTATTAAGCAGATATCTAGAATAACTGTGTAGGACAACTTGATGTTTTAAAATGACCAGACCTATTAAGTTCACAAAAATATCATCACGTCATGTACACGTTTACACAATGTAATGTATTACAACATGTAGGGTTTTTTTTTTTTGCTGCAAGAGCTGCATTAAAATGTCTGAAAAATCGAATTCAGTGGTGCTTTAAATTCTTATTTTGTAAAATTTTGCAGTTCAAAAGATTCACTGCACAATTGATCATCAAATCGTTCGCTTCCAAAGTAACTGTAAAGAAATTCTGTTAGAAGTCTGCTGTGATACTGCAACGTCTTAGAAAAGTTTGACAAAATCTATCCTGAATATGAATATATATATCATATCATCATGATTTTATATATATCTCTATATTATATATCCATCATGAGTGTGTGTATATGTGTGTGTGTGTGTGTGTGTATGTGTATGTATATATATATATATATATATATATATATATATATATATATATATATATATATATATATATATATATATATATATATATATATATATTTTGTTGGCTCGAATTTAGCCTATTACCCAAAAACATTTAAAACTCAACTTAGAAGCCAATACTCACATCTACCTCTGAGCCCAGTTGGAGATAGAAAAAACACACCAGCCGTGAGTGAGAAGAAGCAAGGGTCCAGCTTTATTGTTCCATTCCACCACACGAGATCCACACCGATGAGAATTCTCAAAAGTGATCCCCCTACCCTGAGCTTAAGCTCCAGTATTTATACTGTATTTACACACTAGATAACCCATATGTTTCCAGAAAAAGGCCTATTTCACTTACCCATAGAATTGAAACCAGGGGTTTTAATTTACACATAAAATCAGAACCCAGGCATTTCCAACAACCCAGGAAACAAAAACCCAGAATTTCTAGTTACCTAGGTTGTCAAAAACCAGGATTCTCATTTACCTAGGTTTTCAAAAACCAGGATTCTCATTTACCTAGGTTTTCAAAAACCAGGATTCTCAATTCCCTAGGTTAAAAAAATGACGTAAGCAAGATGACTAAACAACCGGGAGGGACCTTGGTCTTATCGTTATCTCGAGGGGGGGGGCAGCCACCCTTATAACTGGCTTTCTTCATGGTTCTCTAAAAATTAAGGCTTTCCTTGCGAGACGAGAATCTTCACCATCTGAATCATGAGTAAGTTATATTTTCCTTTTTTTCCTGTATTTCTAGTTTATAATTTATTTTCATATTTGCACTATATTTCTTAGTTTATATATATTTATACTACTTGAAAAGCGGTTTACTGTACTTCCAACTTCTTAATATCATTACAGTTCTACTGTCCTGCATATCCTACAATTCTGCTTTTTATAGAGTTTCTCTATTACTATAAGATTCTATTAAAGTTATTCATGTGTGTGTATGTATGGTGTGTCTACCTGCCCGCCCTTGACGGTACGACTGTGTGTGTTTTTAGCACTCCTCAGCTCGTACACTTCTTTTTTACTTTTTTACTATTACTGCTCTTAAATTGCTCGTAATTCCAATCCGCCTAATCCCGCTTCTATGTGTCTAGGTGCCGGTGCCCGTCGTCAGTCCCCTCTCTCTCCGTTACTGGACCTGGATCAGGGTTTGGACCTGGATCTGGACACTCATTACCAGCTTGTGCATCTCACTGCTGATATCATGATGCTACTTAACTATCTTCGCAGCACCCCCCCTAAGAATGGAGATCCGGGGTTCCCCCCTCTTCTTCGGTACAGAATCTGCCCCACGAACGTGCGTGTTGACGCCTCTACACAGTCAGACCCAGAACCCCCCTCCAGCTTCCAATCCGAGGATGATGATGTTGTCTTCTCCGATCCGGGCCCCGACCATCCGTCCCTCTTCTCACCCACCAGTCCGCCCGACTCTCAGTGGTCCGCTCACTTCACCCACCCTGATTTCCCCATGTCCCCAGGACGCACCCCATTTTCCTCCCCCTCTTACTCTCCTCCAGACTACGCACCCACCCGTCCTGTGAACTACCAATAAAATTACATTTTTACTCATACTCAATCTCCCTCGTGTTTATTTCATGTCATTTTTATCCACAACAATATATATATATATATATATTACACACACACACACACAATATAAAATCTTGCTCGTTCCTACATCAAACTCTTACAATGTCTACAACTTTGTCCTCAGTCACAGACGTTTCCTGTAAACACTTATTTTTTTTCTGCACTGGATGCTGGACAAGAAGAAGCCCCAGAGACCTGCTCATCATGAAGTGTCTTTAGGGATTCTGGGCCGGGAGTGTGTACATTCGCACTCTTCTTTGTGCACACGTCCACTCGAAGGGCTGCTGCTGGGTGTCTGCTCTTTGGCTTGGCACACTGGGCAGCAAGCTGTAAGGCCTTTCTGCCTGCAAGAGGTACAGGATAAAACAAGCTGGCAGCAGAAATCAGTAGAGCAGAGCTGATACTGGTCCCATGAAGTCCCACAGTACCTACAATCTGTAGAAAAGTGAGATACGTAGGAACAGATGGACTACGGTCAGTAATTGTGGAACTAAAAAAGTGCACCTATATGGGTAATTAAACAGCTGTGAGGGGAGATAACAAGGTCGGTGTTTCTAATAAAGTGGCACTGCAGTGTATGTGTTTGAAACTTCGGTATAAGGAAGAGATCCAGTATGCACTTGTTCTACGATACCTGAGATGATGTCACTGTTGAATGAGATTGAATATCGCTCATCAAAGACAAAAAGTTTCCCTCGGTAGAAACCATCAGGAAACTGCTCCAGATACTTGTGAATGCCACCCTTCAGCTGGTACACTTCTTTACATACGTTCTGCACAATCACACCCCAGTTATTAATGGAGAATGAGAAGACATGCTCGTGCATCTTGTACTAGATCTTTTCATTAAAACTCACTTTTGAACGGAGATATGCGGACCCTCGTTCACACCGTATGCCCCCGGTGCAGTACATCAGCACCTTCTTATTGTGAAAAAGGTCCAGGTTCTTGTCCACATAGTCAGGGAAGTAGCTGAATTTGCGAATATCTGGTGCCAAGCAATTTTTAAACTGACCCTAAAAAAATTTTAATAAAAGTAGTTCATTATCGACTCTGACTCTTTTGATTCCATGTAACAACTTTTCTTCTATTGATGGAAATGACTTCATTAAAGAGGCTTACTATTTTACTCTCATAGAAATTTCTACAGTCCAGCAGAATTGTATCACTGTTCGAGGAACCAGCTTTGAGCAGAGATTGCACCTCCTTGTGGAATTCCTCAGGCTCCAAATGTGTTCCTATATGGCAAAGAATACCACTCATGAAGGTGCCTTGCATAAGTATTCACCCCCTTGAAACGGTCCACATTTTGTAATGTTTATATTATATATAAACAATAACAATCCTAGGTGAAATTGTATATATATATATATATATATATATATATATATATATATATATATATATATATATATATATATATATATATATATATATAAATATAAAATACAATTTCATCTACGATTGTTTGTAAATCAAATTCCAATCAAGTTAAAATCAATTCCAAGTTGTAACACTACAAAAACGTGGAGAAGTTCCGAGGGGGGTGAAAACTTATGCAAGTCACCATGCGTCAAGTCAAAATTGAAACTTGATTCTTCTTTACCTGCTAATCTGTAGGAGATTATATCTGGATCCACACCCATTGGGACAATTTCTTTATACACCCCAACCTTAAGTTCAGGAAAACACTCTGCACCGCCTTCGCTAGTCTGATGATGAATCGAAAACGTTTTGGTTTCAAAATACAACCAGCCATTTTGTATAAGAATGCATTGCAATGTGGAATAAACTGAATTTCTGTTTGTTTACCTTGAAATCTTCCGCTTGCATTACTTGGAATATGGGATGTGCTAGCATTGCCTTGATGTAAAGGTTGGTGGCTGTTTTGGTTCCACCAACTGTTCCGTTGATGCCCTCCGTGGCCACACGTACCTGCACGAGAACAAAATGCAGAGCAGTCAATGACATACCACAACAATACCTAAGATAAGAAAAGCACCCTGTTTACCTTGCCGGTGAGGCGAAGCTTTGAACACAGCTCATTCTGCCAGTCACAAACGAACCTGGGCTCTTTTATCTGACAATAGCAGTAATACAAGATGACTTCACCTGGTCCGCTGCAAGCAATCGTACAGACGCATCATAAGCATGTAGCTATGTACAGACAGTAATGTCCAAGGCCTGCAGAATAAAACCTACTTGCTAAGCTTGTCCTCAGAAAGGTGGCTTGTATCAGGCATCCAGCAGGACGTGTCTTTTGACTGACAGTCGTACGGATCATCTATAGAGCCGTCGGCATTGAACTGCTTCAGCATCTGATCCAGAGCTGCACCGGTGAGCTCGTCAATCTCATTCGCATGGACATTGGAGACATGTTTGTGGATGGACGAGGGCTCTGAGAATGCCTGGTCACAGCAGTGCCAAAGTGATGAGGTGTCTTGTGTAGATGTCGGGACCCTCTTAGACGCCACAAATGTTGCAAAGGTCTACAAATAAAAGAAAAGTTAAATAATGACACAATTATACATATATTATTATCATCAGATGTACTTCAAGTCAAAACAGAGTTTATTTATCATATGCACCATATATTCAAGACATATATTTAGTTGGAATGCTTGTGGTGAGGCTCAGGATCAAGAGGCCAAGGGTAACTTTGAACATGATGCTACCACTAGCAGGCTTCACTGTGGGGATGATGTTCTCAGGGTGATGAACAGTGTTGGGTTTTGTGCAAAGGCTAAAACAGATTAATTTTGGTGTCATCTGACCAGAGAACCATGTTTTTCCACAGGTTTTCTAATTCTCTAACATTTGGCCAACTCCAAACGGGATTTCATATGATTTGTCAGTCTTCTATAAAGCCCAGGTTTGTGATGTGTCTGGGATATGGTTATCCTGTGAACAGCTTCTTACATCTGTGCTGTGGATCTCTCCAGAGTTACTTGCTTCTCTGTCCAATGTCCTCCTTACATGGTCACTGACATTTGGTGGACAGCCTCCTCTAGGTGAAGTTTTGGTTGTGTAATTTTCTTTCCATTTTTAATAATGTCTGCTCCACAGGGTGTTCAAATTTCCTCTTTCTTCTTCTCTCTTTTTTTTTTCTTTAAAATGATTAAACCCTGCTTGAAACTTTTTCCAGAACATTGTCCCAGGCTTGTTTTGAGAGCTCCTTGGTCTTCATGATGCTGATTGTTTAGGTATGTCTATAACAAACTCCAGGGATTTCCTGGAGCATGGAGGGGGTCGAATACTTACGCAATCACAACTTTTATGTTTTTATTTATGAGTAATAAATACTACAAAATGTGGAAAAACTCAAGGGGTGGCCAGGGAAGTAAAGTGGGAAGCCATGGCACTGTAAACTGTAAATATATAACATTATAAGTCACAAAATATATCAAAACACACACAAGAGCAACAACTTATCAACCCAATTTAAACGAATATGATTACAAAGAGAATATATGGAATGAAATGTAGACATTTCGGTATCATTGACAGGTTAATACACTAGACACATCTTGTTTTCTGTTTACTTAGGACCCTTGAAATCACGTCCAGCTTTTCCACTATATAATGGCACCCCTGATTATGATGATTATTTCCATGTATAAGCAATAAGACGTACCTTCTTCTTTATATAAGAGTAGCATTTCCGAGTGGTGGAAAACTCAGATTTCTGTTGTTTCTCATGTGTAACGATCGCAGGATTAAGACTCTCGACGTCCAAATGAATAAGAACACTTTCTCCCAAATCATCACCGTCCATCCTAATGTGAGTCGACTGAACCCAAGACATGTACAGGAGTTAAAAACACATGAGAGGAAATGTGTGGGTTTATTACGCGGACTGATTAACTCACTATCAAACGCAACACCTCATAGACCTCTAGATAGATTAAAATGACGTCTTTTCTAATTTCAGACGAACCCGTGTGTACTTATTAAAATGTATACACAGCAATGCTGTCCATTTAAAACTTCTCCATGCAGCACCATAAGCTCTCTATGGAAGTGAGATGAGGACTAATCCCTAATATCTCCAAACACCATACATAAGTACACTACCTATGGTGTGAGGAAATACATTTGACACTTAATGTAGTGCACTCGAGGTTCCTTGGGTTACTATTTGAGACTTATCCCAAAGAAGGGTTATTTTGTACTTCCTGTTAGGAACCATTTGTTCCCCGGATGTGTTCCTCGCGAGCTATTCCCGCCCCTTTTTATTTTCACAGCGGTGGCTAGCTGTTGCAGCTAACACTCAGGTAGCTCGCGGTGTGTAAACTTAAAGAAGATAGGGGTTTAATTCAAAGAAGGCCCAAAAGCTCATACGGGAGGTTTGTGTTTGAGTTGAAAAGAGCTAAACTTCGCGGGGGAGATGTCTAGAAGAAGACATAGCGACGAAAATGATGGTGAGTTACATGTGTTCCCTCTCATGTTAGCTAACTAGCTCCATTGGGTGTACGGCCAGCTTTTGTTTGTTCCCATCCGTACTCCAACACGACCCGCCTGCTGTTATTTCATTGGTTAAGTAGTTCACGCGCAGTCCGCTGATTGGAAGGCGAGACTCGATGCGTTCTGTCAGTCAAAGCACATACCGCGGTATTTGTTCTAATACGGGTGGGTATAAAAAAACAACGGTACTACAGTTCTGGTGCTGAGCTAGCTCGGTTTACTTATAACGCCTGGACGGGAATTTGGTGAAACCGACAGTAGTGTGTAATGTTTAAAGGATTTAGCGAGTTAATGAAGAGAGAGAACTGCGCCATAACGCTCCCTTTAACTTTCCAACAGGGAACTGGTAGTAATGGATTCACACTGATTCTTTCACAATCTTTACTTCTGGGCAACAAGCAACCCAACCATGCCTGCTGTTCTGAGCTTAATGTGTTTGTACACACACAATCTCTCTCTCTCTCTCTCTCTCTCTCTCTCTCTCTCTCTCAATCTATATTTCTCTCTTTCTCTTGTCTCTCTCATTCTCCCTCTCTCTTTCTGTCTCTCTTTCTTTGTCTGTCCCTCTCTCTCTCTCTCTCTCTTTCTCTTGTCTCTCTCATTCTCCCTCTCTCTTTCTGTCTCTTTCTTTGTCTGTCCCTCTCTCTCTCTCTCTCTCTCTCTCTCTCTCTCTCTCTCTCTCTCTCTCTTGTCTCACACTTTGTTTCTCTCTTTCTTTCGGTCTCCCCTCTTCTCCCCTCTAGTCTGAGAAGCCTAGTCCAGATATCTCTATCCCCAGCCTCAGCTATATTTAATACTATGAATGACCCATACTCAGTCCTGCTAAAGGGAACACTCTGAGATGGACCTCAGTTCATATGGTGTTCATACTGTGTCTCAAGCGGACACAAAGGGGATACGGTTCTCCTTCTGTGTAGTTTATCCACTGATTTATCGAAGAGTTCTCAGACCACAGCTCCTCTCCCAGTGTTTCTCTGAATTATGGACGGTGTCACTCAAAACAGGTGTTTGACCATGGACACAAAATAGAGAGAGCAAAAACAGGAGTGAAGTGAAATATCAAACAACGAGAGCAACAAGGAAAGTTCTCACGTTATTATTGTTGCTATTTTTATTATTACTGCTGCCTGTTCGGTTGTGTAATTGTTAGTGCCACAACGCCTCTATTACCCTGTGTTCATCTTTCCCATTGCTGCTTAACACTGCTTACTTTTTTCTTGAGCTAAATGACCCTAATGGCAGCCATTAGAGTATTTATTTATTTATGTATTTATTTATATATTTTGCTACCTGCGATGTGATGGGAAACTGCAGTTGAAAATGGACGGCAAGATCTTTTGCCAAAAGCAGAATGTTAAGAGGCTTGGGGACCATTTAGACCCTACAGCAGACACATCAATTTGACCACGACATGAACATCTCTAGAGGTGGTCTGAGTACGGTTCACTTCTGGGTTTTGGATGGATGTGAATTCATTCGTTTGTGTCTCGCCCAAAAAAAGTCTTCGATCTGAAACAGCATGGAGTTCTAACAACCGACAAAGTTGTGAAAGCACCCTCCGTTCTGCTTGCTTTACTGAGCCTGTAGTGTTGCCTACAGTATATATGGAACGTTTGAATGTCCTGATGGACAGGTATGTTTATAGTTATAGTTTGGTCATCTCTCCTGGGTTCATATTTTGAACTGTAACGACACTCAAGACACACACATGCTTTCCTACTGAACAGTGAATAACCACTGACATGTGATTCCTGTAAAACAAGAAGGACTTAAACATGTGTTGATAGACTGTCCCGCTCTTAACGTTACTAGACAACACTTTTACTCAACAAATACGTATTTAGAAGTCAACAATCCTGGTGTTTTTATAGAATAATAAAGTGAAGGACCTCATACAGATGCTGTTTTTTTGACGCTGCTGAAATTTTGTAAGAATAACTGGAATGCCCTGCTTTACCTACCTTGATCTCGCTGTGAAAATAGCCACTTTTGCTGGCATGGTGTTAAAAGAACAGTAAATGATAATCATTTTGAATGGTAACACCTGCTGATTTTATTTTATTTCTTTCTCTCGTACACCAGGTGGACAGCCTCACAAAAGGAGGAGGACGTCTGAGCCCATCGAAATCGAGGATCGGCTGGAATCGCTGATATGCCGAGTTGGAGAAAAAGTAATACACCGGGAAAATGTTTCACTTGAATACACATTTAGTCCATGAGTTAAAGCAGTAGTTCCTAAAATCCTTTCCATAAATATACACCTTTTTAAACGTGTACATATCTCCATGTTGTTCAACTTTGCTGATGTGGGTTAGGACACATTATCACAAACCGTAATTTCTTTTTTAAAAATGACCCAAACCTCTGCGTGTGTAACTGGAAGCTGTAGCTTTATGGATGCAGTCTTCTCAGAATCACACCTGGAATATCTTTTCCCCTTGGCACACGATTTTCCATCACTCCAGCCTGAGTGCGCGTGTACGTGGGGTTTTACAGTAAACACCAGGCTTTTGAGGAAAGAACCTTCCGCCTGCATGTTTTAGTTAAACCTTAAACACTAGAAAAGTTTGCACACTTTCTTATTAATTACTGTTAAGTAACATCGTTGGAAACATAGTGTTTGCTTTGCATAAGTTTCTTGAACAGAACAAATCAGTTTTATGTGAATATAATATACAAGAGAAGGACAGTTCTGTAATTTACAATAAGCATTGCAGACGGATTTTTGCCGGAAAGCTGAAAATATAGCTGCACTTTTATCCTGAATTTGTAAATACTGACTCTACCTGCTATTTCACAGTGCATTTTATTTTTTAAAAGGGGGAAAAAAGGTTATGTAGCTTTACGTTAGCCGTTTACCTCATCGCTTTTTCTAGTTTTGCAAGTGCAAGGTTTTTTTTTCCTCTTTGCCAATTCAATTGCTGTAATTTATTCAATTTAGACTGAAATGGTAATTAATACACTCTGCTGACTGATGTTTTTTTTTTTTTTGGTCTCTGTTCAGAGTACTTCATCTTTGGAGAGTAATTTAGAAGGCCTTGCAGGTGTCCTGGAAGCAGATCTCCCTAATTACAAAAACAAAATCCTGCGCATCCTATGTGCCGTGTAAGTCATTCATGGTGTAATCGACGTGTCATTATTGTCAACATATCGTTTCAATGGCAAGCATAAAATGCTTCTAGACATTCCACGTACGGATGAAGGATGAAATGTGTTTTGGCAGCGCACGTCTGTTACCGGAGAAGCTATCCGTCTACACGACACTGGTGGGTCTGTTAAATGCGAGGAACTACAACTTTGGTGGGGAGTTTGTTGAGGCCATGATCAGGCAGTTGAAGGAGACTCTGAAGTCAAACCTTTACTCCGAAGCAGTTTACCTGGTAAGGAGTACACATGAGTAAGAAATGGAAATCGCTTTATTTTGTCGTTTGAATGGTTTGTAACCTGCATCTTTGACTCCGTAGGTGCGTTTCCTTAGTGACTTGGTGAACTGCCATGTCATTGCAGCTCCATCTATGCTCGCAATGTTCGAGAACTTTGTCAGTGTCACGCAGGAGGAGGACATACCACAGGTACGGGTTTTTTGAAAGCTGTTGAAGTCTTCACTATTGTTCAAACCTCACCCAAAAAAACTCCAGTATAACCTTATTGATGGTCAGTGGAATGACCCTGAGCTAATATTTCACAGGTGCGCTCCGACTGGTACGTGTACGCTGTTCTGTCCTGCATGCCATGGGTTGGGAAAGAGCTCTATGAGAAGAAGGATGTGGAGATGGATCACCTACTAAATCAGATCGATAGCTATTTGAAGTACGTCATGATCCTTTTTATTAGGTTTATTTTTGTGCGCTGAAAACTTAGAAAGTTTCAGTCGAATGAAGTGAATTTCAAAAGTTGGGTCGACTGGTGAGGCTTCAATGCACGTTACCAAAGATCACCTTTATTCCATGCTGTGTCTTATTTAAGAATGCTTTGAACATGATAGTAGTACTGTGCAGTACTGGTATTTGTATTGGGTTGATCTGAAACCAAAACAAGCACTATATTTTAAAATGGGATTTGGTCAAATCAAACAAGGAAGTGAACTTCTGTGACAGGTGTAGTGATTTTATTTATTTATTTTTTAATGCGATCCCTGTGTTGTTGTTTTTTTTTTAGGAGACGGCAGAAGACCCATGTGGTCATGCTGCAAGTGTGGACAGCAGAGAAGCCCCATCCACAGGAAGAGGTGACATTCAAACTCCATTATCCTAGCATGGACTGGCCTTTGATTAGCGCCGCCTGAGGAGATATTAATCTATGAACACAAAACACTGCGTCATAAGAGTACTTAAAAGAAAATGCGGGATCCGTTCTAAGGGTGTGGGGAAATCCCATTTGGTTAGATAATATCACCAGTTGTGATGTGATTTTTATTTCACCAACCTGAGAGACAATGATTTTGATACATGGATAGACTGACGAATAGATGGATAAATAAACTGGCTTTGTCATAACGAGAAAGGTTTAAGTAACTTTCTTGATACTCCATGAGTATTTTACTGGCACATGAGTATTTCCACACAAACTTGAACCAAGCAAACAAAATGGCTGTTTCTGATTAAAAACGAGATTCATGTAGTTTGATATATTGCAATACTGGATTCCAGTACTGTACAGTGCAGCTGGTGGGATGGTTAAATGTTCATTATATCTCAATACCTTTTACGATATATAATGTGGTGATAATTTCATGATATTTCGGTTTATATTCTAGTATGTTAACATGCATCATCATAGCATCATATTACCCACCTTGTACAGCGCTACTATATATTGAGAGAGATACACACACGTGTACACTGCCGGTCAGAAGTTTAGAGACACTCGACTGAAAGGTTTCTCATGATCTTAAAAATCTTTTGATCTGAAGGTGTATGATTAAATGTTTGAAATCGGTGTTGTAGACAAAAATAGAATTGTGCCAACACATTCATTTATTTTATTAGAAAACTAACATTTTGTTTCAATTTTTTTTTTAAACGGATGACTCAGAGCGAATTATTCTGAGAAGCAGCCAATAAGAGTCCAGCGTAGGTGTGAACTCCTTTAATACTGTTTAAAAAGCATCTCGGGAATTCCTCAAGAATTTCTGGAAATTCTAGGCAAAAAGCATGTCTACTTTGAAGATGCTAAAATACATATTTTTTTTATCACAGCATAATTTCTATAGTTACATTTGTGATGACTTTATTATTATTATTATTATTATTATAATAAAATGAGGGGGGGAAATGTATATAAAAATGTGTCTAAACTTTTGATCAGAAGTGTATATCACATCTCATTGTGCAAAAACAAACCTTCACAGATCTTTTTGCTGAATATAATTTGATTTATCCGTAAATAACTCCTAACCGATCTTGTCCTTTCCTGTCCCCTCATAGTATCTAGACTGTCTGTGGGCTCAGGTGCAGAAGCTGAAGAAGGATCGCTGGCAGGAGCGTCACATCCTGAGGCCGTACATCGCCTTTGACAGCGTGCTGTGTGAGGCTCTGCAGCACAACCTGCCCCCTTTCACTCCTCCAGCTCACTCTGACGATGCGGTTTACCCCATGCCCAGTGTCGTCTTCCGCATGTTCGACTACACCGATGCTCCTGAGGTACAGTCTCGTCCATCTAACGCTCGAAATGTCAGCAGCTCTTGCACACTTCTTATGTCGGGAAGGGCCTTTTCATCTCTTTCCACGTACTCATGTAAATAAGAACAAAAGCTTTAAATATTTAACGTCATGTAAATCTTGTTTGACACAGTCGAAGTCAGCTCATGTCTTATTTGTTTTAGTTCTGCACACATCTGCATTTTCTTTACATATTTTTTTACACTTTAATGGGTTTTTTCCATTTCCTGCATTGTGTGTGTATGGGATGAGCTTGTATGTAACGACTATCTCAGAGTAAGGCTGGCCCTCTAATAACAGCACACACTTAGACCTGTTTAATATAGGGATTGTTATTACTGCAAATTGTACAAGAAATATTGGCACCGTAATAACAGAGTTAAAAAATGATTACATGCTCAAGATAAACCATTAATGTTACATGAAACCCAAATCATTGCCATATCAGCCCTTTACCTCTGTAAGTGTGTTGCATGTGTGATTGAGGTGTTTTGCTCTCAGGGCCCTGTCATGCCTGGCAGTCACTCTGTAGAGAGGTTTGTGATTGAAGAGAACCTGCATTGCATCATCAAATCTCATTGGAGAGAAAGGAAGACCTGGTGAGCACAAAATAGCTTGATTGCACCTTAAAGCAGTCATGTCAGCAGCATTCTTGTTTTTATGTCTATATTGCCATGAACTAGTTTATTATTATTATTATTACTATTAATATTGTTGTTTTTGTTGTTGTTGTTTCTCATGTCTTGTGCCTGTTTCAGTGCTGCACAGTTGCTGAGCTATCCTGGCAAAAGCAAGATTCCTCTAAACTATCATATTGTTGAGGTAAATTATAAAATAACAGCGTAAACATGTAAACACCCTCATGTATATTGATCATTTTATTATTGATATTTAATCCTGCCTAAATAGTGTATACTCTAACCAAGCTCCTTAGGAGGACACATCCTTTGTAATTCTGTGTGTTCCTGACATGGTCAGTAGTATTATCTGATTGTGATTTTGTGTTAAATCACACTGTTAAAGTTGTAACGTCCTCCTCTAGGTGATCTTTGGTGAGCTCTTCCAGCTACCCTGTCCTCCCCACATTGATGTCATGTACACTGCATTACTGATTGAGCTCTGCAAGCTGCAGCCTGGGTCGTTACCTCAAGTTGTATCCTTTCCTACTGCTACAATGCTGTTGTGCCTTGCAGTTCAAGGCTTTCCTGGAGTTAGTTAGTTACATACATTGGCAGGATAGTGTTTGGGGCATGTGAAGGGGTGTGGAAGGATTTGGTGTTCTTGTAGTGGATTATTTGACTCCTGGAAGCTTGGAAAAATATTAAATAATTGGAGGAGGAGTTAATTACTATTAAAGTGCCCCTATTATTATGCTATATTAAAAGTGTCATTTTGTTTTAGAGGTCACGTACAATAGGTTTCCATGCATCCCAGGTCAAAAACACTTTAATTTTCTCATAATTTACATTGCAGCATCACTTCGTTTTCCTCAGTGTCACAAACGACTTGTTCAAGGATCCGTTCACTCTAAACTCCTCCTTTCAGAGAGCCTACTCTGCTCTGATTGGTCAGATGTCCCAGTCTGTTGTGATTGGTCTACCGCTTACAGAATGTGTCGGAAAGGAAACACCCACTACCATATCTAATTTCAGCTCAGTAACAATGTCGTTGGTTTTACCCTATCAATTTGAGCCCAAGTCTGATAGTGATTCATTGGAAGATCAACCCGAACCAGCATCGCATGTATGACTTAAAAAAAGCAAAGCAAAACAAATCTATGCATTTGGAACACTCAGTAGAAAATATATATAAACAAAAAATCATACTTGCAGGTTGTGATCCTGAGGCACAAGATGGTCCAAATAAAGTGGGAACGGCCTCGTCTTTAATGATTAAACGCCTCTCAAATCCTGCGTTGACTTCAGCTGGATTTGAGAAGCATTCGTCAGTGAAATGATGGAAACACCGATGAAGGTCGGAGTTGAAGTCCTGTGGTATCCGTTTAAAATGAATTCTAACCACTGATGCTTTACATCCTCATCGTTTGGTAGTCCATGCAAAGTGGTTTTGCTTTGCAGCGCAGAAAACGTTTTCTAGACATGAACCTAAATCTCTCAGGACGCAACCTCAACTATAGTCTTTGTGGTCGGGTCAAAGTACACGCTGTTCGCAAGCAGCCAGTGAAGACCAGAGGTGGGCCAGAGAGAGTCTGGAATTATTAACTTCTCGTTTTATCTGTTCACAATCGGTTCCTTCTTTTGGGAGTCGATTAAAAGAATTTTTTTTCGAATTTGTCATTCACTTTGATTTTTGAAACTTAGACTTCTTAAATTCACAAGCAACTACATAACACACTACATGAAAGTTAATATCTGAAAAAGCATAGTAGGGGTGCTTTAAGACAAGATCTATGGTAGTATGACCTTTAGCTGTCTTGTGAGAACAGTAATTTACCAAATTGTCTTGTAAAGGTGATCCAAGAGGGAGAATTAGAACTTTTCTCATGTTGCATAATACTGTCATATCTATTGCAGGGGTCCCTCCCCCCCAAACTATTTAGAACTTAACCTAACTTTGCTGTAAGCTTGCACAAGCCACAGAGATGATGTACATGAGACTGGACACAATGAACACAACATGCATAGACCGGTGAGTGTGTGAGCCTATGTGACATGCTGATTTTGCACCACTTGAATTAATAATGCTTTGATTAATAAAAAAAAAAAACCTTGTAAATGTTTTTTCAATTTTTTAGTCTCGTGTATATTGTGTTGCTCCATTCAAACCAGGTCTATCAAATTATGGAAAAAACAAAACACTGAGCCTTTGGAGTAACATGATATTGACCAGTTCTCCTTAATATCGTTTTTAAAACATTCAGTGTAGTTTGATTTACATGTTTAGTTTGAACTTATTTCTTTGTTTTAGATTCATCAACTGGTTCTCTCATCATCTGAGCAACTTTCAGTTCAGATGGAGCTGGGACGACTGGTGAGACGTTTTACATCTACATACATTGTTCATCCACTCACTCACAAACTGTATCAGCCGGACAACCGGCTTCATGGACGCTTTCTAGTCCATATTGATTAGTGTTCGATGGTTCTATCTCATGGTACCGATGCGATGCGGTCAGTAACAGCTCGGTGTTGAGCACCGCATGAGAGAAGGGGTTAAAAAAAGTAAAGGACTTTTTTTAGTACTTACACTACTGCAACTCTACAACTGTTTTGCAACAAGAATGATTTCATTCAATTTGTAATTAAGTACATGGCACATGTGTTGTTGCTACAAATATCGATCACTCCTAGTCAGGTGCAGCATATTTTTTAAAATAAGAACATTTAACATGTAGGAGACTGATCTGTGATGGTCAGCAGTCGAAAATAATGATTTTAGTGATCACTAGTACAGACATTCATATTGCTTGCCGGTAACTTAAATAATAGACTTGTATCTATATCTAGTTCGTGTGTGTGTGTGTGTGTGTGTGTGTGTTTGCTTGCTCATATTTACCAAGGGTGCCAATATTAGTCGGGGCACTGTACATACTTACAAGCACACTAATTTGTACATATAGCCAATTCCATAAGTATTTGGACAGCGACACAGTAGCTGCGTTTACATGGACAACAATAATCCACTCTTAATCCGATTAAGACCATACTCTAATTAAGAAACTACCATGTAAACAGCAATTTTTACTTACCTTAATCTAATTAAGGTCATAATCAAAGTAAGCAATAATCTAATTAAGACAGGTGGAGTATTCCTGTTTTAGTCGCATTATGGACGTGTATTACAGACATGTAAACACCTTAATCACATTATGAACGTCGTGTGAGTTTTCACTGCATTTTGCGACAGAACACGATCACACACGGCCGTTTTACGGCAAACGAGAGTTCGGCCGCGTCCCAAATCGCATACTTGCCTACTATAGGCCTGTAGTGTGGAAAAATACGTGTATCTCGGCTACTATATAGACGGTAATTATGTGATTTGGGACACAGCCCACGGCTTCAAGCAGTTGTCTATTAGCACGTACAGCCTGACAAATAATTAACTGCACTTAGTGTCCATAAAAAAAAATTAAATAAAAACACCCAAAAGTGTATACGGTACCATAACGAAGACTAACTGTATGTCGATACGTGAAATTCTGGAGGGACATCGGACGGCGTAAGGTCAATAATTAGATTACTGCTGTCCATGTAAACGTAGTCAATGTGACATTTTACCTTTGTACATCACGATGGATTTGAAGTGAAGCAGTAGACTTGTAGCTGATTGACGTGTAGACCTTCAGCTTTAATTCAAAGGGTTTAACAAAAATATTGCATTAACTATTTAGGAATTACAGCCATTTTATTGCATCCCTCCATTTTCTCAGGCTCAAAAGTCAATTGACAATTGACTGATGAGCAGTTTCCTCGTGTTTTTTTTTTTCTTTTCTTTTTTTCTTCTTCTTCTCCATGACAACTATAAAAGGTTATAAAAGGTCTGGAGTTCATTCCAAGCGTTGAATTTGCATTTGGTAGCTGTTCATGGGAACTCTCAATATGCAGTTCAGAGATGTCAGTGCAAGTGAAGAAAGCCATTATTAGCTTGAAAAAACAAAACAAAACGGACTCATCAAAGAGAGAGCAGAAACTTTAGGAGTGGCCAAATCAACAATTTGGTACATTCTTCAAAAGAAGGAATACACTGGCGAGGGCATGTATGGCTGCCAGTGGAACTGGGTCACGGGTGTTTATTGATGCTGTGACTGCTGATAGAAGAAGCAGGATGAATTTTGAGGTGTATAGAGCTATACTTTCTGCTCAGATTCAGCCAAATTCTACAAAAGTGATAGGACGGCACTTCACGGTACAGATTGATAATGACCCAAAACGTACCGTGAAAGGAACCCAAGAGATTCTGAATGTTCTTAAATGACTGATGACCACGACCCAATCGAGCATGCTTTTCACTTACCGAAGGCAGAAAGACCCCCAGACGAGCAGCAACTGAAGGCGGCTGCAGTAAAGAGTTGGCAAAGCATCTCAAGGGAGGAAACTCCATGGTTGATGATTTCAGGCAGTCATTGACTGCAGAGATTTTGCATCCAAGTATTAAAACTAATCCTAATATTTCTAATGTTATTTTGTCTAATTACCTTTGTTGCCCTCACCATGCTCACTGGTGTCTCTATAGAGCAGCATGAACACACAATGTGGTGTTACAAAATATTGTGTTCAACTTTTTTTTTTTTTGTGCATATTTTTGTTTATTTTAGATAAATCCTTTTTATATTTATGTAAAATCTCAGTGTAATCAATGCTGTATTGATTTTCCTCATTTCTCCTAGGTCTGACTGTTTAACAATGGACCTTGATAAACCCAAGCCCAAATTTGTCAGAGAGGTGTTGGAAAAATGCATGAGGTGGATTTTTTTATTTTTTTTCCAATTTATTTTCTTCCCTATAATTTAAAGTTTTTTGTAATTAGGGATTAGCTCTGGAACTACATTCTTATAAATATTGCCTAACTTTGGCTTTTATTCTTGAATTGCAGGCTGTCATATCACCAGCGGATAGTGGACATTGTGCCTCCTAGTTTCTCCGCTTTAATCCCACCTGAACCGCTGTTTCAGTACAAATATGCTGATGAGAGCGGCAGTAAGTACTGCTGCCTATAACACTTCTGCTAAAAAGGCTGTTCATGCAAAGGACTTTTCAAATGAAAGTGGGAGGAACAAAACTCTTGAGATGGACAGCTTTTCACAAATGGCTGATAACTTATCCTTTGAGGGCACAGTTTTCTTGTAGTACATCTATACTGCTCGTTCAGGTGAAACTTGGTGTACTATAGTGTGTAACATGTCCTCCTGCGCCATCGTTCTCTGCTGCAGGTTCCTTGCCTGGATATGTTGTGGCAACGTCTGTAGGAAATGCCATCAAAAACCGTGCCTCAAACGAGGAGATCCTCACTGTCCTGAAAGAGGTGCCAAATCCTAACCAGGACGAAGATGATGGTATGGTATCTTTCCTCATTTAACATTTTAGTTATCTAATAGCTGTAATTAGATAATACATCGTATACGTCTTTACTTATTATAAATCTCATTTGTCGTTCTAAATGTGCAAACAGACTTGTAGATCTATCCGTTCCCTAAACTCTTTAGTTTTTGTTTTCCTCGTCAGATGAAGGTGATGGTTTCAACCCACTGAAAATAGACGTGTTCCTGCAGACACTGCTCCATCTGGCTGCAAAGTCCTGCAGTCACTCATTCAGTGCCCTTGCAAAGTGAGTGTTGTCTGAGACTGGTTAGTCTGCGGTGCTCTTTTTGGTATTCTCCCTCTTTCTGCTGTAAAAGGCCGCAATTAAGGAGTAGTTCATAACAACCTATAAAGTTTATACTCCCGAAAAGAACTCTTTCAACTTTTCTTGCGTTGTAATGTAAGCCTTACACTGGTAAAGGACTTAATTTAATCTGCTTAGCGTTTTCATTTTTGCACAACACAGCTTGCACATTGTTTTCGTATTAGGGATTTAGGAGATTGTTTTACTGTAGTCTTTCAGGTTTGAAATATTTCAGATTTCAGTCTTTTGCCGCATCACTCAAGGCTTCACTGAGAAGAAACTACTGTGTAACGCAACACACACATTTTAATCAATAAATATAAAGGCCATTACTTATATGCTATGCCTTTTCTTTCCCTGAAGTAAACCATATCTCATCACTTTTAAAGCAGAGTGCTAGACTGCACTCCACAGTGACTCATTTTGCTGACACCAGAACTAATTTTGCTGCTGTAACTAATTTCACCCTGCTGTAATTCACTGGAGGTAAAATATTTGTACATTATAATATAGATTCAGGTTAAGCGCTTGCACCATTAATTTAACGAGTTTCAAAAGGTACATGCATGAAACCTTTTGTTCTAAAATGCCAGTCTAAGCTTGGATCCAGAATAAGGGTCTATGATTTTAAATTGATTGTGAAATCAATTCTATTTGATCTTCTAATGCTCTTATGGTGGCTTCAGTTCTGGTGGGATTTTATTCAGTATAAAATGTATTTACTGAAATTGCAAGTGTAAAAAATTCTCCTCCTAACCCCCCCCATTGCCAGTCATAAGCACTTTGCCTACCCCTAGTTTCACACTGTAGAGTATTGAACAGTTCTGTTTTTAGCCATATGGCTTGTATACGAGTCGTCTTACTTTCTCATGTTTTCTTGTTTTGCCTTTCTCAGGTTCCATGAAGTGCTAAAGACTTTAACAGAGAGTGACGAAGGGAAGCTGCACATTCTTAGGGTGGTGTACGAGGCGTGGAAGAATCACCCTCAGGTCAGAAACCTGCCTGTTTGGTCAAATATAAGCCTGTGCTCAGCCACCTGAATACACTGAATATAAGTGCATCATCAGTTCGTGTGGATATCAAGGCTGGTGCATAAGGCATAGTATTGAGTTCAGAGATTGGATCAGGACACTGGCTTTGGCATTATTTGCATGAACTTTCCCTCATTAAGAGTTAGCACTGTTCTTATGCATCCTGGAAGACGAATTTGATGACTAATCTTAAGGTCATGGGAATTTAAGAAATTACCTGTAAATATTCATGGCGACCTAGAAAAGTGGTAAGTTCTACTGTTTAGCCACAGGGATTACTTATTTAGTGTTAACACAATTACACTTCGGACACTTTAATTAATTTATTTATTTATTAAATTCATTCCGTATTCTTGCACAACGTAATGTTACAAATGGGGATGACACTAAATTAGTCCTACACTGTACCTTCAGGCAGTTCGTGCATTTATATTAATGATTGCCAACGTGCCTGTCTGTCTTCAGATGATCTCTGTGCTGGTGGATAAGATGATACGTACTCAAATAGTGGATTGTGCTGCTGTGGCCAACTGGATCTTCTCTCCTGACATGGCTCATGATTTCACCAAGTATGTTTTCATGTCCTGTTATGGTGTTTTTTTCCCTTGTCTCTGTGGGTCCTTATTTTGTTCTTTTGTATCGATTGGGTCAGGCTTTACGTG